>NC_135991.1:2715078-2798569 GCF_053455715.1 Rhinoraja longicauda
GCTCTCCTCCTCTCTTCTCCTCTCCTCTCTTTTTCACTTCTCTTCCCTTCTCGCCTTTTCCCTTCTCTCCCCATTCCTTCCCCTTCCCTCTCCTATCTCACATCTCCCACCACATCTCCTCACCTCCGTCTCTCCCTCCCTCTCCCCCGCCCCCCCACTATTCCCCTCTCCATATCCCTTACATCCCCTCCTTCCCTCCTCGTCCTTCTGCCACCTCCTCTGTAATTCCCTCTCCTCTACCCTATTCTACACTCACCCACTCTCGCTTCGCTTCTCTTCTCCCGTACCCTCTTCCTTCTCCCTTCTCTTTGTTTCGCTCTCCCCTCCATCCCTCCCTCTCCCCATTCTCTCTCGTCCCTCTACCTTTCTAAACCTGTAACCCCTCCCTGTCCCTCTCTTCCCCTCTTCTTTCATGTTCTCGTCTTCTCTTCTCCCCTCCACATTTCCACACCCAGGAATAGGGGACGTACAACGAGATCTGGGTGTCCTAGTGCATCAGTCACTGAAAGGAAGCATGCAGGTACAGCAGGCAGTGAAGAAAGCCAATGACATGTTGGCCTTCATAACGAGGAGTTGAGTATAGGAGCAAAGAGGTCCTTCTGCAATTGTACAGAGCCCTGGTGAGACCGCACTTGGAGTACTGTGTGCAGTTTTGGTCTCCAAATTTGAGGAACGACATTCTTGCTATTGAGGGCGTGCAGCGTAGGTTCACTAGGTTAATTCCCGGAATGGCGGGACTGTCGTATGTAGAAAGACTCGAGCGACTAGGCTTGTATACACTGGAATTTAGAAGGATGAGAGGAGATCTTATCGAAACGTATAAGATTATTAAGGAGTTGGACAAGTTAGAGGCAGGAAACATGTTCCCAATGTTGGGGGAGTCCAGAACAAGGGGCCACAGTTTAAGAATAAGGGGTAGGCTATTTCGAACTGAGATGAGGAAAAACTTTTTCAGTCAGAGAGTTGTGAATCTGTTGAATTCTCTGCCTCAGAAGGCAGTGGAGGCCAATTCCCTGAATGCATTCAAGAGAGAGCTGGATATAGCTCTTAAGGATAGCGGAGTCAGGGGGTATGGGGAGAAGGCAGGAACGGGGTACTGATTGAGAATGATCAGCCATGATCACATTGAATGGCGGTGCTGGCTCGAAGGGCCGAATGGCCTCCTCCTGCACCTGTTGTCTATTGTCTATTGTCTATGTCTACTCCCCTTCTCTTTAAATCTCTCCCCTCTCCCTCTCTCTCTCTCTCCCGTTCCCTCTCCCTCACACGTCCTTTCCATCTCCCCTCCCTTTACTCTCCTTCCCCCCTCCCCATCCCCACTCCATTTCCTTCTGCCTCTCCCTTTCCCCCTTTCCCTTCCCTCCTTTTTTCTCCCCTTTCCCATGCTCTCTCTCTCCCCCTTTCCCCTCACTTTTTCGCACCCCATCCCTTTCTCGTCCCCTCCCCTTCCCCATTCTCTCTCTTCCCCCTTCCTTTCCCTTTTCCCTCTCCCCTCCTCTTCCCTTCTCTTCTATTCTCCCTTCTCTTCCTCTCTACCTTCACTTTAAATCTCTATGCCACCCACTTACCGTCTCTCTGACTTTCCCTTCCTCTCCTCTTATTTTCTCTTCTCCTCTCCCTATCCCCGTCTCCTTTCCCAACCCCTTCTGTTTATCTCTATCCCCTCGCTCTCCTCCCTTTCCCCTCTCTCTTTTTACATCCCTTTCCCTCTCTCTCCCCTTTCCCACCCCATTTTCTCTCCTCTCCTTTCCCCATCTCCCATCCTTCTCCCCTCCCCACTCGCCTCCCTCCTGTCCCTATCCCATCCCTCCTCCTCCCTCTCCCCACTCCTTTCTCTCTCCCGTCCCTTCCCCTCCCTTCCCTCTCGCCTTCCTCACTCTCTCGCCTCCAACCCCCCTCCCACCCACTCTCCCCTCTCCCATCTCCACCTTCTTTCTCTTCACTCTCCTCTACCCTCTATGCTCTCCCCCTCTTCACCTCAACTACCATCGCCTCGTCACCCCCTTCTGCACTCCCCTCCTCCCCTCTACTTTCCCCTCTCTCTCCTGTCTCCAAATCTCTCCTCCCCTCCCCTCATACCCTGCCATCCACCCTCCTCCCCATCACACCTCTTCCACTCCCCTCCACTCATTCCCTCTTCTTTCGTCCCCTCTCTAACTCTATCTCGGGAGTAATTGATTGGGAGGCAGCCAGCGTGGGGGAGTAAGGAATGTGAGGCATCCGGCTTGGGGAGCTAAGTAATGGGTGAGAGGTAGGAAGCTTGGGAGTGTAAGGTGTTAGGACTAATCCACCTTGGGGAGGGGAGTAATGGGCCTGGGAGGAAGCCATCTTGCGGCAGCTGAGTCATTGCTCAGGGTCGTGAGGAAGACAGCGGGGGAGTAAGGGACTGAATCAGGAGGGGAGCAAGGAGGAGAGGAAGTCAACATGGGGTGTTAGGGGCATAGCGCAGGCCAGCCTGTGAGAGTAATGAGCTGGGAGGCAGGCAGCTTGGAGGAACGAGCAAAGGACTGGTAGGTTGCAGGCATGGGAGGTTCCAGCCCCATGCAGTAAGGGGTGGGGAGGCAGCCAGATTTGGGGAGTGAGTTGCTGCATGGCATCCAGCTTGGGGCGTAAAGGGTTGGGATGAAGCCATCTCGGTGATGAAAGGGGCTGGGAAGCAGCCGGCTTCGAGAAGTAAAGGCATGGGAGGAAGACAACGTGGGCGGAGTGGAAATGGAGAAATGCTGAGTGAATTTAATGGCTCATCTATACATTACTCAAACTCTCGGTTTGTTTGCATGCATATGTTTATGTGTTGATGTGCTGCACTCTACACATCCAAAACGCTGCACGACAGCGCGACAATTTTAAGGCCTATCCAACTCACCATTTCTCCGTGGTCTGAATAAACCCACTTTTGTAACTTTTAAAAATCAATTTACCTAATAAACTTTAGTAAATGCGCTCCCCCCCCCCCCCGGAGGACCAGCGGCCTTCCCGGCGTGCCCCGCGCCTGACCCTCCTGTGGTTCAGCGTGGTGCCAGAAGATCCACACGATGGCCGACCCCGCCGATCGCAGCCGAGCTACAGGAGAGTCTTCGGCTCCAGGAGAAAAGAGGCCGAAGTCTGTGTCTTCTCCCTGCCCACTCTCATCCACCCACGGCCACGGGAGACACTCCCCGCCCGGCAATGGGTCCACGGTTGGGCCGAGGGGAGGGGGTGGAGTGGGAGGGAGAGGAGGGGGGAGGTTGGTAGAGGAAGGGGCAGGGAGAGGGGGAGAGTGGGGGGGGGGGTGTGAAGGGGGTGAAGGGGACAGGGTGAAGGGGAAGTGTGAAGGGGAGGGAAGGATGGGGTTCTGCACTAATTCAGGAGAGGTTTGGACCCAACTTGGTCTAGTTACTAATAATATCGCCCATGCTAAATGATAATGTTGATCGAAGGCCTCGAAAAACTGCACTCCATAGTCTCTCAGAAGGGTTTATTGCAAGAACAGTTAAACGGATGTCATTTCCTCGATCTTTCAACAATTCGTAAAGACGTTAAATCTAGTTTTCGCGCAGATGCAATGAACAGACAATAGGTGCATGAGTATGCCACTCGGCCCTTCGCGCCAGAACCGACATTCACTGTGATCATGCACCTTCCGGCATGATATATATCCTGCAGCATGCGAATGGCCAGTTGCAGCTGCCAGGTATCCTCCAATGGTATTTTGTGCAAGCTACAAATTGGCATTTCCCTCCAATGTCGCGACATTCTTTTGGGTCCACTGCAATCAACAAACATCAATGTCATTTCCCTTAGCATTGGTGTGTGTGTTTGAAATCGGTATGACATTGCACTACGTATGTCGCACTGGCAGTGTGCACTGTACACACATCATTGTGCCCTTAACCGTAGAGCCATAGAGTTATCGAGTGAATCACCATGGGATCCGTCCCTTCGGCGCAGCTCACTCATAACGGCCAACATGTCCCAGCTACACTAGTGTTACCTACCGCGTTTGGTGCATCTCCTGACAAACCTGCCTTATCCATGTTTAATCTTAAACGCTGGAATAGTCCTAGTCTCAACTACCTCGTATTCCATACACCCATCACCCTTTGTGTGAAAATGTTTCCCCTTAGAATCCTATTAAATATTTCCCCTACACCTTACACCAATGTACTCTGGTCCTCGATGCTTCGATGCACCTACTCTAGGCAAGAGGCTCAGTACATCTACCCGATCTATTCCTCTCGTGATGTTATACAATATAAGATCACCCCCTCCCTCCCCCATCCTCTTGCGCTCCAATCAATAGCCCTAGCCTATTTAGCCTCTCCTTATAACTCACACCTTCTAATCCTGTTAAGTCTTCTCTGTACCCATTCCAGCTTGATACCATCTTCCCTTTACCATGGTGGAAAGTAATGAACATAACACTTCAAATGCAGCCTCAGCAACATATTTTCCAACTGCAACATGAACTATACATGATCTATAACGTCTATACTCGATACTCTGACTGATGAAGGCAAATGTGCCAAAAGCCTTTATGGCCGCCCTATCTGCCGGCAACTACACATTCAAGGAACAATGAACATGCACTTCAAGATACTTTTGCTCTACAACACTCCCCAGAGCCCTACCATTTTACTGTGTATGGGCATGGATAGAGAATTTGTTGGCACAGGAAGCAAAGAGTAGGAATAAAAGGGACCTTATTAGAATGGCAGGCAGTGGCGAGCGGAGTGCCTTAAGGCTCGGTGTTAGGGCCGCAACTATTTACAATATATATTAATGACCTGGACGATTAAACTAGAAGAAACATGAGCACGTTTGCAGATGACACAAAGCTGGATGGCAGTGTGAACTGCGAAGAGGATGTTAGGAGGTTGCAGGGTAACTTGGATAGGTTGAGTGAGTGGGGAGATGCATGGCAGATGCAGTATAATGTAGATAAATGTGAGGTTGTCGACTTTGGCGGCAAAAACAAGGAGGCAGGTTATCATCTCAATGGTGTCAGGTTAGGTAAAGGGGAAGTGCAACGAGACTTGGGTGTCCTTGTACACCAGTCACTGAAAGTAAGCGTGCTGGTACAGCAGACAATGAAGACAGCTAATGGCATGTTGGCCTTCATAATTAGAGGATTTGACTAAAGGAGTAAAGAGTTCCTTCTGCAGTTGTATAGGGCCTTGGTGAGACCACATCTGAAGTATTATGTGCAGTTTTACTCTCCTAATTGGAGGAAGGACGTCCTTGCTATGCAAAATTTTAACATGAAGGTAGACTGGGGAAAAATCGGGTTGGTACTAGAACCCCAAGAAAGTGAAGTGCCTCCGAGATGGATTGTTCGAGCAGCTTGTACTGGAGCCTACCAGGGTGAAGGCAATTTTGGATTTAGTTTGGTGTAATGAACCGGATTTGATAAGGGAACTCAGGGTAAAGGACCCATTGGGAGGTAGTGACCAAAATATGATAAGTTTTAATCTGCAATTTGAGAGGAAGGTAAAATCGGAAGGGTGCGTTTTGCCATTGAACAAAGCGGACTGTGGTGGCATGAGGGGGAATCTGGCCAAAGTTGACTGGAGAGGGACGCTAGCAGGGATGACAGTGGAACAGCAATGGCAGGTGTTTCTAGGAATAATCCAGATGCAGGATCATTTCATTCCAAAGAAGAAGAAATATTCTAAGGGGAGTAAGTGCCGACCGTGGCTGACATGGGAAGTCAAAGACAGTATAAAATAAAAGATAAGACGTAACACATAGCAAAAAATGAGCGGGAAGCTAGAGTATTAGGGAATTTTGAGAATCCAATGTTCTATGGATTCTGGATCTGTTCCTGTGGATCCGAGAATAGATAAAGTTATCCTACTTTTCAAGAATGGAGGAAGAGAGAAAGAAGAGAATTATAGACCACTTAGCCTGACATCGGATGTGGGGAAATGCTGGAGTCGATTAACAAAGATGTTTTAGAGGCGCATTTGGATAGTAGTAACGGGATCGGTGCGAGTCAGCATGCATTTCTGAAGGGGAAATCATGCTTGACAAATCTTGTAGATTTTTTTTGAGGATGTAACAAGTAAAACGGACAAGGGAGTACCAGTGGATGAATAAACCAGTGGATGTAATGTACCTGAATAAGTAGTGTAAGAAAATAACTGCAGATGCTGGTACAAATCGAAGGTATTTATTCACAAAATGCTGGAGTAACTCAGCAAGTCAGACAACATCTCAGGTGAGAAGGAATGGGTGACGTTTCTAGTCGAGACCCTTCTTCAGACTGATGTCAGGAGGGCGGGACAAAGGAAGGATATAAGTGGAGACAGGAAGATAGAGGGAGAACTGGGAAGGGGAGGGGAAGAGAGGGAAAGAGGAACTATCTAAAGTTGGAGATAGTTCCCGAGATGCTGCCTGGCCTGCTGAGTTTCTCCAGCATTTTGTGAATAAATAGTGTCCCTGAATTTTCAGAAAGCCTTTGTTATGGTCCCACACAGGAGATTAGAGGGCAAAATTAGAGAACACGTTATTAGGGGTAATGTATTGACATGGATAGAGAATTGGTTGCCAGACAGGCAACAAAGAGTAGAGATTAACGGATCACTTTCAGAATGGCAGGCAGAGAGTAGTGGGGTGCCGCAAGGGTCGGTGCTGGGACCATAGCTATTTGCACTATACTGTACATTAACAATTTAGGTGGAGGAATTAAAAGTAACTTTGGCCGTTTTGAAGATGCACAAAGCTGCTTGGAAGCGTGAACTGTGAAGAGAATGCTATGAAGATGCAAGCTGACTTGCAAAGTTTGGCTGAGGTGGGAGATGCATGGCAGATGCAGTATAATATGGATAAATGTGAGGTTATCCACTTTGGAGGCAAGAACGGGAAGGCATATTATTATTTGAATGGTGTCAAGTTGGGAAAAAGGGAAGTACAACGAGACCGGGCAGTCCTAATACATCAGTCACTGAATGTAAACATACAGGTACAGCAGGCAGCGAAGAAAGCTAATGGCATTTTGGCCCTGCCGAGACAACACCTGGAGTATTGTGTGCAGTTTTGAAGTTGGTTAGATGAGGACAGCTTCACAGGTGCGGGCCTTTTCAAATCCGATCGGGGCTGGTATTCAACAGTTACCTTGAAGTTGGTCAGAGGAGCACAGCTGAAGGAGTGCGGGGATTCGCTGAGCAGGTAATCACTCTCGAAGTATGGGGCTTTTTGAACAGGAGCGGGCCTTTTTAAAATCAGGTCGAGGCTCGTTTCCAAAAGTCACCTTGAATTTGGTCAGAGGAGGATAGCTGAAGGAGCGCGGGGATTTGCTGAGCAATTATATTTAGCAAATTGGTCAGTGAGCTAATTAATCAACCGGTCAATTTAACAGCTAATATAAGCAAGGCTTGCTCTATGGGAGCGGCCTTGTCGAGTAGAGTGTGTGTCTTCGGCGAGGAGGCTGAGGGAGGAGGTTCGAGAGGGTGAAATGTTAAAAGGAAATTACAGGTAAGCTGATTCAGTGTGATGTTTGCAGGGTATGGGAGGTCAGAGACAGCGTTGGTGCCTCTGGCTGATAACAATGTGATAAGTATGTCCACGTTCAGCTCCTGAAGGACTGGATTGGGGAGATGGAGAGGCAACTCGATGATCTCAGGATCATCCGAGGAAATGAGTCAAGACCTGGAAAAGATCTTCAGTGAGATTGTTACACCGAAGGTACAGGACTGGGAACTGAATATTCAGGGTTATACGTCCTATCGAATGGACAGATAGGTGGGCAGAGGAGGTGGGGTAGCTCTTTTGGTGAGAGATGGAATTCAGTCCCTTGCGAGGGGTGGCATTGGGACTGACGATGTAGATTTACGTGGATCGGGTTGAACAATTGTAAACGTAAGAAGACACTAATTGGAGTTGTCTACAGACCCCCAAACAGTAGCCTGGACATAGGGTGTGACTTACAGCAGGAGTTAGAATTGGAATGAACAAAGGTGTAGTTATGGGGTTATTGGGGATTTCAATATGTAGGTAGACTGTGGAAATCAGGTTGGTTCTGGACCCCAAGAAAGGGAGATGGTAGATTGCCTCCGAGATAAAGTGTTAGTGCAGTCCTTACTCGAGCCTGCCAGGGAGAAGATATTTCTGGATTTAGTGTTGGCCAATGAACCAGATTTAATAAGGGAATTCAGGGTAAAGGAATAGTGGCCATAATAGATTCGTTTTAATTTGTGGGAAACTAGAGAGGAAATTGCGCGAGGTCTTGCTGAAATTTACGAGGCGTCCTTAAATACAGGAGAGGTGCCGGAAGACTTGAGGGTGGCGAATATTGTGCCGCTATTCGAGGAGACCTGCAGGGAAATCGCCGGTAACAATTGTCCCATGAGATTAACATCTGTAGTTGGAAAATTCTAGAGAGTATTTAGGAACTGTCTAGTTTCAGAAATGCCTCCCCAGGCATTTGGATGGGTAAGGGCTGATTAGGGATAGTCAGCATGATTTTGTCCGTGGGAGGTCGTGTCTCATAAATCTGATTGAGTTATTGAAGACGAGATCCAAAAGGTCGATGAGAGCAGAGTTGTAGATGTTGAATTCATTAACGCGTTCGACAAGGTTCCCCATGGCAGGGTGCTTTGGAAGGTTAGATTGCATGGAATCGAAGGACTCCAATGGACAGCAAATTGGCTTCTTATTGGGAAGCAGAGGTTAACGAATGAAGGATACTTCTCAGACTGGAGGTCTGTGACTAGTGGCGTGCCTAACGGACTGTTTGTTATCTACTGTATATCACTGATTTAGATGAGAACATACCGGGCAAGATTAGCAAGTTTGCTGATGCTGCAAAAGTTGGTGGTTTTCCAGATTGTGAAGATGGTTCTGAAAGATTGCAGCAGGGTCTTGATCGATTGCCCAGGTGAGTCGATGAATGTTTGATGGCAGTTATAAAGAGAAATGTGACGTAAACCAAGGTCAACCCGTGAATGGTAGGCATATGGGGACCGTTGATGAGCAGAGGGATCTAGGAGTGCAGGCACATGTTTCCTTGAAGGTATAAACGCAGGTAGATTAGGTGGTCAAAAAGGCTTTTGGCACATTGGCCTTCATCAGTCAGAGTACTGAGAATGGAATTTGGCAGGTCATGTTGCAGTTGTATAAGACGTTGATAAGACCCTGTTCAGTTCTGGGCACCATATTGTAGGAAATATATTGTTAAGCCTGAAACAGCCCAATGAAGATTTACGAGGATGTTGCCAGGACTGCAGGGTCTGATCTATAGAGAGAAGTTGAGCATGCTGGCTCTCCATTCCTTGGAGCGCAGTAGGATGAGGGATGATCTTTTGTGGGGTATAAAAGCATGTGAGGCACAAATCGGGTAGTTGCATAGAATCTCTTGCCCAGAGTAGGGGAATCGATTCAGGAGGACAAGGGCAAAAGATTTAATCGGAATCTGGGGGGGGGGGGGGGGTGATATTTTGACACAAAGGGTGGTGGGTGTATGGAACAAGCTGCCAGAGGAGGTCGTTGAGGCTGGGACTATCCCAACGTTAATGGAACAGTTCGACAGGTTTAGATGGAACAAATCTGGAAGGATATTGTCCAAACGCAGGCAGGTGAGACTAGTGTAGCTGGGACAGTTGGCCGACGTGGGCTTGTTGGACCCAAGGGCCTGTTTCCCCCACTGTATCACTCTAGGATTCTAGGACTCTATGACTCTATCATCAAAATCTTCCAACAAATTGTTTGACAAGCCATCGCCATCGCCTTCTCTTTCGTTGTTTCATTGCTTGTCATACCAGAAGACATGGGACGTTTATGTTTGGAATAAAGGGAATGGAGTTAAGGATGTCACCGTGTTTGTTGAGGGTCGGTCGGTAGGATCAGACGTGTGGAGGCCGCGATGTTCGACTGGCGGTCAGCTTATGGAAGAGCACAGGGTTACTGAGTACACGAGGCAGTGCTTTCCCTGGTGTTGACATAGAAACATAGAAACATAGGAAATAGGTGCAGGAGTAGGCCATTCGGCCCTTCGAGCCTGCACCGCCATTCAATGTGATCATGGCTGATCATCCAGCTCAGTAACCTGTACCTGCCTTCTCTCCATACCCCTTGATCCCTTTAGCCACAAGGGCCACATCTAACTCCCTCTTAAATATAGCCAATGAACCGGCCTCAACTACCTTCTGTGGCAGAGAATTCCACAGGCTCGCCACTCTCTGTGTGAAGAAATGTTTTCTCATCTCGGTCTTAAGAGACTTCCCCCTTATCCTTAAGCTGTGACACCTGGTTCTGGACTTTCCCAACATCGGGAACAATCTTCCCGCATCTAGCCACTCCAACCCCTGAAGAATGTTATATGTTTCAATAAGATCCCCCCTCAGTCTTCTAAATTCCAGCGAGTATAAGCCTAGTCTATCCAGTCTTTCTTCATATGAAAGTCCTGCCATCCCAGGGATCAATCTGGTGAACCTTCTCTGTACTCCCTCTAAGGCTAAAATGTCTTTCGGCGAGTGCTTTCTGCGGGATGGGCACGAACACGGGTCCGTTAGGCATTTTCCACTATCTGTATTTTCCACATATCCATCTGCTATCCATATATGCAAACGTTTTCTATGCGTGCATCAAAATATTTTTACGACATAATTGTACCCCCTTCAATAGCTTCTTTTGGCAGCTCGTTTCAGATAGAGCCTACCATTTTGAGTGACCCCCCATGGGCTGCAGATATTTTAACCTTATGCCGTCTAGTTCCTAAATCCACTCGCCTTGGAACCACATTCTGTGTTCACCGTGTCCATGCCTTTCGTGACCTTGTGCAACTGAATTCGATTATCGCTCAGCTTCCTACACTTTACAGTAAAGTGTCCCAGCCTATCCAACCCCTCCCGATAAGTGAAACCTTGATTTATACGGCGAGGTTGGATAGGCTGGATCTTTTTATTCTGAGTGTGGGTGGCTTTGGATGATCCCGCGAGTTTCAAAAGAGAACGAGCAGCATGGATAAGGATAAATCGCACGGTCTTAACTCAAGGGGAGAATATAAAACTTAAAATCAGGTCAACATCTCTCCCAGCAACTGATTTATGAATTCACAAAAGTGTCGTATCCATAGAAGGACCCTGGTCAGATCCCCGAGGGTGGGATGGACGTGAATATTAGGTCGGCAGCTTCTGTGATGGAAGAAAGAAAGTTAAAATTCAGTTCAACAGATGATCATGCTAACGTGCTCCTGGGTGGTTATTCACTTCTGATTTCACTCTCCATAGTCGCTGTCTAACCTGTTCAAAGTCTGCAGCATGTTCATTTAAATCGATAGATCGGCGCTTCCATTTTTAATACGGAACAACGATTGAGGTGGCCGAAAGGATGGATGACACACACAAAGTTCCCGGACAATCATCAGTTATCGCATTGCATAATGCGATAGGTTTTTAAGGCAACTGCCAGGATATATTTATTTCTGCTGAAAAACGTGCAATAATTTGGCATATGCAACTTAATCCCAACAATGCAGTAGATGGTGAGGCGCTAATGAAGGTATATAGAGAGAATATCGGAGAAACTTAGGATCTTAATCCTCAAATCAATAGCGTGGTAAAGAAGGTATACGGTATGCTTGCTTCCGATCATCACGCGGTATAGGATATCACGAGTACAAATATACAACGCAGTACTTGGGCCACATTTGGAGAAATGCATGTAGTTCTATTCGCGACTGCACAAGACTGGAAATAGTGATTGCACTGGAAAGAGTGCAAAGGAGATCACCAGCGCTTTTCCTTGACTGGACTGTATAGTTATGGGAAGACAATAGATGAACTACGCTAACTTTCCCTGGAGCGAAGGAGTCATACATTTACAACACGTAAACATGTCCTGGGACTAACACATCCATGGGAACCAAGATGCGCCATTTAAGACAGTCCCATTTGCTCGCGTTGGTGTCAAATAACATGGTACCTTTATCATTCATTTAGGATGCTGACGATGTCCATAAGAGAAAAATAACATTACAAAAAGCTGAAGAGAATATAACACATTTTTTCTTCCTTGTACATGTTTCAAAACATTGCGAAGCAGGAAAATGGTGAGGGAAAGTTTTTGGAACGAGGTCGTGATGGAGAAGTGTTTCTTCAACAAAGCGGCCAATAGCTGGGATTTTTTTTGGTAGGTTTGCAGAAATAGAAACATAGAAAATAGCTGCAGGAGTAGGCCATTCGGCACTTCGAACCTGTACGTACCGCCATTCAATATGATCATGGATGATCATCCAACTCAGTATCCCGTACCTGCCTTCTCTCCATACCCCCTGATCCCTTTAGCCACAAGGGCCAAATCTAACTCCCTCTTAAATATAGCCAATGAACTGGCCTCAACTACCTTCTGTGGCAGAGAATTCCACATATTCACCACTCTCTCTGTGAAAAAAAAACTTTCTCATCTCGGTCCTAAAAGACTTCTCCCTTATCCTTAAACTGTGACCCCTTGTTCTGGACTTCCCCAATATCGGGAACAATCTTCCTGCGTCTAGCCTGTCCAACCCCTTAAGAATTGTGTAAGTTTCTATAAGATCCCCCCTCAAGCTTCTAAATTCCAGCGAGTACAAGCCGAGTCTATCCAGTCTTTCTTCATATGAAAGTCCTGCCATCCCAGGAATCAATCTGGTGAGCCTTCTCTGTTCGCCCTCTATGGCAAGAATGTCTTTCCTCAGATTAGGAGACCAAAACTGTACGCAATACTCCAGGTGTGGTCTTATCAATGCCCTGTACAACTGCAGTAGAACCTCCCTGCTCCTATACTCAAATCCCCTCGCTATGAATGCCAACATACCATTCGCTTTCTTCACTGCCTGCTGCACCTGCATGCCTACTTTCAATGACTGGTGCACCACGATACCCAGGTCTCGTTGCATCTCCCCTTCTCCTAATCGGCCACCATTCAGGTAATAGTCTGCTGTCCTGTTCTTGCCACCAAAGTGGATAACCTCACATTTATCCACATAATACTGCATCTGCCATGCATTTGCCCACTCACCTAACCTATCCAAGTCACCTTGCAGCCTCCTAGCATCCTCCTCGCAGCTAACACTGCCCCCCAGCTTCGTGTCATCCGCAAACTTGGAGATGTTGCATTCAATTCCCTCGTCCAAATCATTAATATATATTGTAAATAGCTGGGGTCCCATCACTGAGCCTTGCGGTACCCCACTAGTCACTGCCTACCATTCTGAAAAGGACCCGTTTATTCCTACTCTTTGCTTCCTGTCTGCCAGCCAGTTCTCTATCCACATCAATACTGAACCCACAATACCGTGTGCTTTAGGTTTGATGAGGTAATATGGTGTGAGGGACATATGGGTAGAAAATGTAATAGACAATGCTTAACACAACATGAGCGCAATGGGACAGATGGATTAAATGCAAAAAGGATCGAAAGGACGGGTCAGTTTCTGTAATGTGCACTTCTGAGACATTCTTTGACTGTTTGATCCGGCCAGTCTATCAGGCCGGATATCTGGGAAACCCGTCTAGATAATGAATGTCATGAGGTATTCTCTCTCCCGGCAGGTTAATATCAATTTAAGCAGCTCGCTTAAGCAAACTGGTCCGTCATAGCAACTAGACGTTGCATTTTCCATGACACAATTAAAGCACACATGAACCCTATCTGTTCCTAAAGTTTCTTAAGCAGAAATTGTTTCACACATGAACCTTGAATTGTTCATTGGGGAACCTTGCGCATGGAGTCATAGAGTGACACATACATTGTCAAAGCAGACCCTTTCGCCCAACTTGCCCACACCAGGCAACATGTACCAGCTACATTATTCGCACCTGCCCGCGTTTGGTCCACATCCCTCGAAACCTGTCCTATGCATGTTCCCTTCGAACTGTTTCTTAAATGTTGGGGTAGTCTCTGCCTCAACTATCTGCTCTGGCAGCTTGCACGAACCACCCTCCACACTTTATGTGAAAAATGTACTCCTCCGAATTCCATTAAATCTTTTCCCCTACACCTTGAACCTATGTCCTCTGGTCCTCGATTCACCTACAGTGGGGAAAGAGATTATGTGTTTCTACCCGCACTATTCCTCTCATGATTTTACTCACCTCTTTAAGCATCCCTCATCCTTCTGCGCTCCAAGGAATAGAGTCCCACCCACTCGTTTTCTCTATGTAGCTTGCACCCTCTTGCCCTGGCAACATTGTCGTGAACCTTCCCTGTACCGTCTCCAGCTTGAAAATATATTTCCGATTACTTGGTGGCCAGATTCAACACAATACTCTAAATGCGGTCATACCAACGTCTTATACAACTGGAACATGACCTCCCAACATCTAAACTCAATACTCTGAATCATAAGGGCCTATGTGCTAGAAGCCTTTTTGACCACTCTTGCTTTTTGATCACCTTCAAGGAACCATGTGCCTGCACTCCTAGATACCTCTGCCGTACAACACTCCCCAGAGCCCCACTAAGTCTGCATCAGGGAGGTGGCTCTAGAAACAGTGGACGCGTTGGTGATCATTTTCAAATGTTCAATAGATTCAGAATCTGTTCCCGCGGATTGGAGGATAGCTAATGTTATCCCACTTTTCAAGAAAGGAGCGAGAGGGAAAACGGAGAATAACAGACCAGTTAGCCTGACTTCGGTGGTGGGAAAGATGCTGGAGTCAATTATTAAAGAGATGCATTCGGATAGCAGTAAATGTGTAACGGACCGCAGGTCGACCCAAATGCAGCACACGGAACCAAGGAAGTAGTTTTAGAATGAGCTTTATTTCTACCTGCTCCTGGTCGGGGACAGAAGACAGAGGCGTTCACCAGGGCTACGACGATGCATGAAGGTCGGGAGCAGGCAGGGTCGGCAACGGGAAATCAGTCCAAGAGAGAATGTTGGAGAGTCTTGCATGAGGGCTAAGTTCAATCTGGCAAAGAGTGTGTGTGCAGGAGGGGCTTATATACTGGCTTGATTGGTGATCTGGAGCAGGTGAGTGAACAGGTGAGGGGAGTTGGCTTAACGTGGTGGGCGTGGCTGGCAGGTGAGTGAACAGGACAGACTGTGACAGAACCCCCCACCCGCTCCCCTCAAGGGACGGCTCCTGACGTCCCCAAAAGTCAATAAACAGAAACCGGGTGGGAGGAGGGGCGCTGGAGGTGGGCTAATACTCTTCGGAGACGCCGTCCCATTCCATAGTCGCAACCGGGTGGGAGGCAGGTGACTGGTGGGAGGAATCATCCTCATCAGAGGATGGCCCCTCGAGACTTCCAGCACTTGTGTGTCCGGGACTGGAAATCTCCTCGTCATCAGATGAGTCTTCTTCCTCCGGAGAATCTGGAGCAGCAGACGGCGAGGTTATCCGGGGTGCCGCTCTGGAAGATGTAGTGGGCCTAGCCGGTTGGTCGGGGTGTTGAAGATGGGAGGCCTTGATGAGTCGGGAGTGGAGAATGTGTCGAGCAGGGACCCAGGACCTCTCCTCTGGACCATACTCCTCCCAGTCGACGAGGTACTACAGGCCCCTCCCTAGGCGGCGGCGGGACTGCAGCAGGTGACGGACTGTGTAGCCAAGGCCCCCATCGATGAAGCGTGGAGGTGGCGGTGGCGGAGCTGCTGGCGAAAGGGGACTCTCCCGGACCGGCTTCACCTTGGAGACGTGAAACGTCGGGTGGACCCTCATGGTCCGAGGAAGCTTCAGTCTCACCGCCGTTGGGTTGATGATCCTCTCAATCTCGAAGGGACCGATGAACCTGGGTGCCAGTTTCTTGGACTCCACCTGAAGAGGGAGGTCTCGGGTGGACAGCCAAACCTTCTGGCCAATCTGGTGGGTGGGGCCTGGAGAGCGGCGTCTGTTGGCTGCTACCGAGTAGCGGTCCGCCGCACGCTCCAGAGAAGCTCGTGCTCGGACCCAGGTTCGATGGCAGCGGCGGATAAAGGACTGGACAGACGGACAGGATATCTCCTCCTCCTGGGCCGGAAAAAGTGGAGGCTGGAAGCCATAGGCGCACTGAAAGGGAGAAAGTTCAGTGGCCGAGCTGGTCAATGTGTTGTGGGGGTACTCCACCCACAGGAGCAGACGGGACCAGGAGGAGGGGCTCTGAGAGACCATGCACCGCAGGACCGTCTCCATCTCCCGATTCCTTCGCTCCGTCTGGCCGTTGGTCTCGGGGTGAAAGCCGGAGGATAAGCTGGCAGTGGCCCCCAGCAGCTTGCAAAACTCCCTCCAGAAAACGGATGTGAACTGGGGCCCCCGGTCGGAAACCACATCAACTGGTAGACCGTGGAGCCGGAACACATGTTGGAGGATGACCATGGCTGTTTCTTTGGCGGATGGCAGCTTTGGGAGAGGGAAGAAGTGTGCCATCTTACTAAACCGGTCTACCACCGTCAGGGTGGTGATAATATTGTCTGACGGCGGCAGACCGGTGACAAAGTCCAGGGATATGTGGGACCACGGGCGATGAGGCACAGGCAGGGGCTGCAGAAATCCGACAGGAGCCTTATGGGATGGCCTGTGCTGGTTGCAAACTGGGCAGGCGTTGACATACCCCGGGACATCCTCATCCAGCGTGGACCACCAGAAACGTTGTTGGACGACGTCCTTAGTCCTCTGGATATCGGGATGACAGGAGAGACGGGAGTCGTGGGCCCACTTGAGGACGTCCCCCTGAGAGCCTGGGGAACAAATAGGCGACTCGGGGGACAGGTGCTGGGGTCGGGCTGGTCCCCCAGGGCGGCCTTCATTCTCTCCTCGATCTCCCAGGAAACTCCAGCAACCAGGCATGGAACAGGAAGGATGGAATCGGGCTCCGGGGAAGGCCCCTCTTCATCTGGAAAGCGGCGGGATAGGGCGTCAGGCTTGACGTTACGGGAACCGGGACGATAGGAGAGGGTGAAATTGAACCTGGTGAAGAAGAGTGACCACCTGGCTTGCCTGGAATTAAGTCGTCGGGCTGTGCGGATACACTCCAAGTTCTTATGATCAGTCCACACCAGGAAAGGCAGCTTGGACCCTTCGAGCCAGTGGCGCCACTCCTCCAAGGCCAACTTTACTGCTAGGAGCTCCCGGTTCCCAATGTCGTAGTTCCTCTCTGCAGGGGTGAGTCGACGACAGAAGAAAGCGCAGGGGTGAACCTTTAGGTCGGCTGCAGCACGCTGAGAAAGGACAGCTCCTACCCCCACATTAGAAGCGTCGACTTCCACCACGAACTGACGGTCTGGATCTGGAACCTGAAGAATGGGCGCAAGGTGAATCTGGCCTTCAGCTCCCTGATGGTCGTCTCTGCTTCAGAGGACCACCGGAATGGAAGATTGGAAGAGGCCAGCGCGGTGAGTGGAGAGACAATGGTGCTGTAGCCTCGAATGAACCTCCGGTAAATTTAGCGAAGCCCAGGAACCTTTGGAGCTGCTTACGGTCCTTCGGGGCTGGCCAGGTGGTCACAGCGGGGACCTTTTCCGGGTCCATCTGGACGTGATCCTGGCGGATGATGTAGCCGAGAAATGTGACGGAAGCAGCATGAAACTCACATTTCTCGGCTTTGACGAACAGGGAATTCTCGAGGAGGCGCTGGAGGACGGTCTGGACATGGAGGACCTGCTCCTCCTGGGAGCGAGAGAAGATGAGGATGTCATCCAGATAGACGAAAACATACTTGTTGAGCATATCTCTCAGCACATCGTTGACCAAGGCCCGAAACACAGCTGGGGCGTTGGTCAACCCGAAAGGCATGACGAGATACTCGTAGTGTCCAGTGTGGGTGTTAAAAGCTGTCTTCCACTCGTCCCCCGGACCAAGTGGTAGGCATTGCGTAAATCGAGCGTAATAAAGATAGCGGCTCCCTTCAACAGTTCAAAGGCGGAGGTGATGAGGGGAAGAGGTTATCGGTTCTTAATTGTGATGTCGTTGAGGCCCCGGTAGTCAATGCAGGGCCTCAGGGACTTGTCCTTCTTATCTACAAATAAAAATCCAGCCCCAGCTGGGGATGACAATGGATGAATAATGCCCGCAGCCAAAGAGTCATTGATGTATTTCTCCATGGCTTCCCTCTCAGGTGCAGACAGGGAGAACAGACGCCACCCTGGGAGGGGAAGTACCAGGTTACAGGTCGATGGCGCAGTCATAGGGTCTATGGGGTGGAAGAGACGTGGCTTTAGTCTTGCTGAATACCTCCTGGAAATCATGGTATTCAGCCAGCACTGAGGACAGATCAGAAGCAGGGCTGGAGGCTGGCGAAGACTGTGACAAGGAGGCTTGCTTGAGACAGATCCGATGGCATGATGAAGCCCACCCCAGGATGGCCCCCGTGGACCAGTCGATGTGGGTGTTATGGCGGCGGAGCCAGGCATGCCCCAGAATCAATGGCTGTAGAGGTGATGGCAGGATGTGGAACTGGAGCGTCTCGTGGTGGTTGCCGGACATCAGCATAAGAACTGGGATGGTCTGATGCGTGACAGTTCCCAGCAGGTGGCCATCCAGGGCACTGGCCGGCACAGGCTGAGGGAGAGGAACTCGACCCAGCTCCAGCTGGGTGACGAGCCTTTCGTCCATGATACTGACATCGGCCCCAGATTCAATGAAGCAGGCGAAGGTGAGAATCATGGCAGAAAACAAAAACCGAGCGTGGAGCAATGGTCTTTGGATGAGAGAGCTTTTAGTCGGGGTGCGGCTCATCGGGACTCCCCTATTCACTGATGAGCCCTCCCCTTTTGCCGGACAGCTGGCGAGAAAATGGCCGCCCTGGCCACAGTAGAGGCAGAGGTTGTTCCGGTGCCGGCGCTGCCGTTCCTCCGTAGACAAGTGGGAATGACCCAGCTGCATCGGCTCTGCCCCCTCAGGCGGTTGTTGGGCTGGTCTGGCTGTGCTGGCTGATGCAACGGCTCCCCAGGGGCGGCCCCGGGGATGATGTTCTGCAGGCCCCTGACGCCTCTCCCGTCTCCGTGTCTGAATCCGGAGGTCAACTCGGGTGGCGAACTCAGTGACCCCATCGAGCGTGGCAGGTAGTTCATAGCAGACCAGCTCGTCTTTAACATAGTCAGCTAATCCATGCAGGAAAGCGTCACACAAAGCGGAAATGTTCCAGTTACTCCGACGAGCCTGAGTACGGAAATCAATGGAGTAGTCAGCTACGGTCCGAACCCCCTAACACAGGTGAAAAAGGCCTCGACCCCGTCCGAGCTCTCAGGCCACAGACAGAAAACCTTGCGAAGCTCCTCGGAGAAAGCCCGGAAGGAAGAACAGGCTGGCGTCCCACGATCCCATTCGGCTGTTCCCCACAACCGTGCTCTGCCTATCAGGTGGGTAATGGCGAAGGCCACTCTCGCCTCCTCCGTGGCGAAGGTACGGGGTTGCAGGGAAAACAGGATAGAACAGTTTCTGAGAAAAGGTCCACAGCCTTCAGGATGTCCGGCATAGCGTTCTGGCAGCCCCACCAGGGGTTCAGGGGAGTCCCTGGGTGGTGAGGGCTCGGGCGCAGGTGACAGAGGAGCAGCGGTTGAAGCTGCAGCTGTCTGCTGCGTTAGCAAATTTGCCGACGATACAAAGCTAGGTGGCAGTATGAACTGTGAGGAAGATGCTATGAGGTTGCAGGGTGACTTGGACAGGTTGTGTGAGTGGGCGAATGCATGGCAGGTGCAGTTTAATGTAGATAAGTGTGAGGTTATCCACTTTGGTGGTAACAATAGGAAGGCAGATTATTATCTGAATGGTGTCAAGTTAGGAAAAGGGGACGGACAACGTGATCTGGGTGTCCTAGTGCATCAGTCACTGAAAGGAAGCATGCGGGTACAGCAGGCAGTGAACAAAGCAAATGGCATGTTGGCCTTCATAACAAGAGGAGTTGAATATAGGAGCAAAGAGGTCCTTCTGCAGTTGTACGGTGCCCTAGTGAGACCGCACCTGGAGTACTGTGTGCAGTTTTGGTCTCCAAATTTGAGGAAGGATATTCTTGCTATTGAGGGCGTGCAGCGTAGGTTTACCAGGTTAATTCCCGGAATGGCGGGACTGTCATATGTTGAAAGACTGGAGCGACTAGGTTTGTATACACTGGAATTTAGAAGGATGAGAGGGGATCTTATCGAAACGTATAAGATTATTAAGGGGTTGGACACGTTAGAGGCAGGAAACATGCTCCCAATGTTGGGGGAATCCAGAACCAGGGGCCACAGTTTAAGAATAAGGGGTAGGCCATTTAGAACTGAGATGAAGAAAAACTTTCTCAGTCAGAGAGTTGTTAATCTGTGGAATTCTCTGCCTCAGAGGGCAGTGGAGGCCAATTCTCTGAATACATTCAAGAGAGAGCTAGATAGAGAGCTAGATAGAATTTAATAAGGCAAAAATATTCTATGGAAGAAAGGCTATAAGTTTATTTTACTGCATCCGGCTACCGTGAAGATCATGATCAACACTGGAGAAAATAATTTTTTTTAAAGACTTTGTCAAAGCAGAAGAGAATGCGGAAGAATTGCCATCGAGATATGCTTAAGAAGATTCATGAATGAATGATTATTAATAAGATCTGTATACTATAGAAGGGATTAACTGTATTAAGGATTGTTAATTTTTAGAAGTACTTGATATATCGGGGGGGTTGGAGAATGTGGATGCTCCACCATAATCATGGGCACAAGTGTGGTGCGGACCACACCTCGTTTAATAGAGGGGGGTAATGTTGCTAATCTATTTATTAACAACATTAGAGGGAGGGTCTATTTCTCTATCTTTCTTATTTCTTTTCTGTTTTTATACCTGAAATATGGCACAATGTAAATACCGGAAGAGGTAAGGAAAAAGGGAAAAGAAAAAAAAAAGGAAAAAAAAAAAAGGAATGAATGGATAACACATTACATTTTTTCAGCTATAATGTGAATGGGTTAAATGGACCAATAAAAAGGAAGAGAATTTTAACACAGATGAAAAAATTGGAAGTAGATATAGCTTTCTTGCAAGAAACACATCTAACGGAAAAAGAGCATCAAAAGTTAAAGAGAGATTGGGTAGGAAGTATGGTCGCATCTTCTTTTAACTCAAAAGCAAGAGGGGTTGCTATCCTATTTAAGAAAACGCTACCAATTAAGATACAAAATATTGTATGTGACCCAGTAGGTAGATTTGTAATGGTACATTGTCAAATTTTCTCAGAATTGTGGACCTTAATGAATATATATGCACCAAATACAGATGATGAGAAGTTTGTGCAGGATACCTTTTTAAATCTGGCGGAAGCACATGAAAATATATTGATAGGGGGAGATTTCAATTTTTGTTTAGATCCAGTAATGGATAGATCATCAAGGACAACGACAAGAACAAGAGCAGCGAAGACAACCTTGAATTTAATGGAAAATTTAAATTTAATAGATGTTTGGAGGAAAAGCCATCCCAGGGAAAGAGACTACTCCTTTTATTCCAATAGACATGATACATATTCTAGAATAGATCTATTTTTGATTTCAGCTCAATTAAGGGGTAGAATAATACAAATAGATTACAAGGCTAGATTGTTATCGGATCACTCAACATTATTAATGAAAATTACGATGCCAGATAAAGAACAGTCACTGTATTGATGGAGACTCAACTCTTTACTATTGAAAAGGCAAGACTTTAGTGATTTTATTCGAGGACAAATTGAATTATTTTTGGAAATAAATTTAAATTCAGTTGATGATAAATTTATTGTATGGGATGCAATGAAGGCTTATTTGAGAGGCCAAATTATAAGCTACTCATCTAAGATAAAGAAAGACTATAGGAAGGAATCTGAAAGATTAGAAAAAGAAATCACCGTATTAGAAAAAGACTTACAGAAAACTTCTTCAGATACGAAAAAAATACAACTTGCAAATAAAAAATTTCAATACAATACAATACTTACAGAACAGAAAAACTAATATTACGAACTAACCAAAGAGCGCACAAGGTATTGGCATGGCAACTGAAAGAAGAACAAATATCAAGAACAATAAATTCAATTAGAACAGATCAAAACATTATTACTTATAAACCTAGAGAAATCAATGAGGTATTTAAGCAATTCTACACTAATCTGTACCATTCTGAATCTGAAAAGGATGAAATTAAGATAATTTTTTTCATCCAAGATACAATTACCAACAATCCCTAATGAGGAGCAGATTGGACTAAATGCCTCCTTTACTTTGAGAGAAGTGGAGGAATATTATATTCTTTACCAAGTAATAAATCTCCAGGGGAAGATGGTTTCCCGCCTGAGTTCTATAAAAAATTTAAACATTTGTTGTTACCAGTATTTATGGAAGTGATACATCAAACGGAAAAAACTTCTACATTACCAGAATCCTTCTCACTGGCAATTATAACCGTAATTAAAAAAAAAGTGAAAGACCCTTTAAATGCATCTTCTTATAGACCAATATCATTGTTGAATGCAGATTATAAAATAGTTGCTAATCTTTTGGCAAGGAGATTGGCAGAATATTTACCGAAGCTGGTTAAAGAGGACCAAACTGGATTTGTCAAAAAAAGGAAAATATCTGATAATGTAGCAAGATTTATAAGTATTTTACATTTAGCACAGAAAAGAAAGGAATTGAGCGTAGCAGTTGCTTTAGATGCTGAAAAGGCGTTTGACAGGTTAGAATGGGATTTTTTATTTAAAGTATTAGAGAAGTACGGATTGGTAAATGGTTTCATTAACTGGGTAAAAGCTGTTTATAAACAACCTAAAGCCAAAGTGGTGACAAATGGCCAATCTTCTCAATCATTTAATTTGGAAAGATCTAGTAGACAGGGATGTCCCTTGTCACCGGCTTTATTTGTATTGGCCATTGAACCTCTGGTAGAGCTAATAAGATCAGATTTAGACATTGAACGATTTAAAGTTAATCAGGAAAATCACAAAATTACTTTATTTGCAGATGATGTTTTAATTTGTCTTACTAGACCATTGGAATCCTTAAGAAAAGTATATTTCAGACTGGAAGAATATGGGAAAGTATCAGGATACAAAATTAATAAAGATAAAACTGAAATAATGCCTCTTTCTGAAGGTAATTATGATCAATGTAAAAGAGAAAGTCAGTTTAAATGGCAAAAAGAAGGCATGAAGTACCTAGGGGTTAAAGTAGATAACAAGTTAAATAATCTGTATAAACTAAATTATAAACCACTAATTTAAAAAAATTGAGGAGGACTTGAAGAAATGGATGAATCTTCCAATTACATTGCTAGGGAGAGTGAACTGTATTAAGATGAATATTTTTCCGAGGTTACAGTATTTATTCCAAACACTGCCTATACTTTTACCAAATAATTTTTTTCAAGAATTGAATAAAATTGTGAGAAATGTTCTTTGGAAAGGTAAAATGCCAAGAGTGTCTGTGGAAAAATTAACATGGAAATTTGAATTAGGTGGACTGCAATTACCAAATTAAAAAAAATATTATCTGGCAGCACAAATGAGTTTTATTTCATCCTTTTATCAAGAGGGTGGAAAAACAGCATGGGTTAAAATTGAAATGGATAAAATAAAAGAACTATGCCCAGAAGAATTTACCTATAAATGGGAAGCGAAGCTATTAGTTAAGGATCAAGAGTCACCTTTGCTAAAACATTTAATTAATATATTGTTGAAAACAGTTAAAGCTAATGATAAAAGATTTTTTCTAACAGTTAAAACGCCATTAGTAAAAAATAGATTACTGCCGTTTGCTTGGAATAATCAAATATTACAAGTCTGGGAACAGAAGGGTATTAAACATATAGGAGATTGCTACGAAGGAAATAATTTTTTGACATGTTCTCAATTGAGAAACAAATATTCCAGGGAATAGTATTTTTTTCTATTATCAATTACAATCTTTTTAAAGGGAAAAGTTAGTTAATTCAATGTTTTTATTTCAAATTAAAGGAATTGAATCATTGATTCAGGGCAAGGGAACTAAAAAAATTATATCTTCAATGTATAAATTGTTACAAAAATTTAGTCCAAAGACAGGAATTCAAAAATCAAGACAAAGATGGGAAACAGATCTGAATATTAGCATTGATGAACCAAGTTGGGAAAGTTTATGTTTAGAAAGCATGAAAAATACTATTAATGTGAGATATAGTTTAGTACAAAACAATTTTTTACATCAACTATATTTAACTCCGAAAAAATTAAACAATTTAAATCCAAATTTACCTGAAATTTGTTTTAGATGCAACCAGGATGTGGGTACATTTTTACACTCCACATGGGCATGTCCGAAGGTAACTCCTTTTTCGAAAGACCTAAAAAACTTTTTGGAACAATTGATGAATAAGACCATACCATTGGATTCAAGGTTGTTTTTATTGGGAGATACTAAAGGAATATTACCAAGATTAATTTTAGATAAATATCAGGAAAGATTTCTCAAAATAGCAATAGCAATAGCAAAAAAATGTGTGTCGGTCACTTGGAAAGATCACAATGAAATAAGAATTGCGAGATGGTATGCAGAAATGCGTAGTTGTATCCCATTAGAAAAAGCTACTTATAATCTGAGAAATAAATATGATTTATTTTTGAAACTTTGGAACCCATTCACTTTAAAACTAGCATTAAGAATCGGAAATATTTAATTTCAGGATTGTTTTGATACCCCTAAAAAGAATTTAATAAGAAATTAGCCGGAAGTGTTTCCTTCTTGACTCCAGGTTTCCTTCTTTCTTCTTTCTTTCTTTCTTTCCTTTTTAAAACTATTTTTTTTTTTTTTTTTAAAGCTTCTTCTCCTTTTTCCTCTTTTTTCTAACTGGGGGTGGGGGGAGGGGGTTGTGGGGGGGAGATAATACAGAACAATACAAGTATAATCGAATTTAAAATGTATAATCGAATTTATAATGTAGGTACCATCGCGTACTATGAGTTCATACATGTATTTGTTTTGTTAAAATTTAAATAAAATTATTTTTTTTTTAAAAGTATAGCGGAGTCAGGGGGTATGGGGAGAAGGCAGGAACGGGGTACTGATTGAGCATGATCAACCATGATCAAATTGAATGGCGTTGCGTACAGGCTCGAAGGGCCGAATGGCCTCCTCCTGCACCTATTGTCTATTGTCTATTGTCCACTGCTGCATTTGGTCAGCTAATGTGGTCATTATGTGTTCCAAGACGGAAACATTCCGGCGAGTATCAGCGAGAGAGTTGGCAAAACCCTCCTGCTGCTGCTGTTGGAGCGCACTCTCGATCCGTTCAAAGCGATTCAGTGCTGATGCTGTGTGTGCTGGGTCCATGTCTTGGCCAGATTGTTATGTAACGGACCGCAGGTAGACCCAAATGCAGCACACGGGACCAAGGAAGTAGTATTAGAGAGAGCTTTATTTCTACCTGCTCGTGGTCGGGGACAGAAGACAGAGTCGTTCACCAGGGCTCGACGAGGCATGAAGGTCGGGAGCAGGCAGGGTCGGCAACGGGAATCAGTCCGAGAGAGAAGGCTGGAAAGTCTTGCATGAGGGCTAAGAACAATCTGGCAAAGAGTGTGTGTGCAGGAAGTGTTTATATGCTGGCTTGATTGGTGATCTGGAGCAGGTGAGTGGACAGGTGAGGTGAGTTGGCTTAACGTGGTGGGCGTGGCTGGCAGGTGAGTGAACAGGACAGACTGTGACAAAACGGATAAGTGCAGGTCAGCATGGACTTATGAACGGGAATCATGCTTGACTAATCTTCTGGAACTTTTTGAGGATGTGACAAGTAAAATGGGTGAAGGGGAGCCAGTGGATGTAGTGTATCTAGACTTTCAGACAGCCTTTGATAAGGTCCCGCACGGGAGCAGGTGACAAAAATTAGAGCACATGGTATTGGGGGCAGAGGTTTGAGATGGACAGAGAATTGGTTGGCGGACAGGAAGCAAATAATAGGAGTCAACGGGTCCTTTTCAGAATGGCAGGCAGTGGCGAGTGGAGTGCCGCAAGGCTCGGTGCTGGGGCCGCAACTGTTTCCCATATATATTAATGATTTGGAAGAGGGAATTAGAAGCAACACTAGCAGGTTTGCAGAAGACACAAAGCTGGGTGGCAGTATAAACTGTGAAGAGGACGGTAGGAGATTGCTGAGTGAGTGGGGCAGATGCGTGGCAGATGCAGTATAATATAGATAAATGTGAGGTTAAATGTGAGGTTTTGGCGGCAAAAACAAGGAGGAAAATTATCATCTCAATGGAGTTAGGTTAGGTAAGGGGGAGGTGAAGCGAGACCTGGGTGTCCTTGTACACCAGTCACTGAACGTTGGCGTGCAGGTACAGTAGGCAGTGAAGAAAGCTAATGGAATGTTGGCCTTCATAACAAGAGGATTTCAGTACAGGATTAAAGAGGTTCTTCTGCAGTTGTCTATGGTCCTAGTAAGACCCATCTGGAGTATTGTGTACCGTTTTGGTCTCCTAATTTGAGGAAGGACATCCTTGTAATTGAGGCAAGGCAGCGTAGGTTCACGAAATTGATCCCTGGGATGGCGGGACTGTCATATGAGGAAATATTAGGCTTGTATTCACTGGAATTTTGAAGAATAAGAGGGGATCTTACGGAAATATATACAATTATAAAAGGACTGGACAAGCTAGAGGCAGAAAAAAATGTTCCCAATGTTCGGCCAGTCCAGAACCAGGGACCACAGTCTTAGAATAAAGGGGAGGCCATTTAAAACGGAGGTGCGAAAAAAACGTTTTCACCTAGAGAGTTGTGAATTTGTGGAATTCTCTGCCACAGAGGGCAGTGGAAGCCAAATCACTGGATGGATTTAAGAGAGAGTTAGATAGAGCTCTAGGGGCTAGTGGAAACAAGGGTTATGGGTTATTGATTGGGGACAATCAGCCATGATCACAAAGAATGGCGGTGCTGGCTCGAAGGGCCTCCTCCTGCACATATTTTCTATGTTTCTATGTTTCATTCACCGAGTAGGTTCTTCCCATGTTAGACCACAAAATGCAACACTGTTTTCTCTGTTCTCTGTTTTAAATTCCATCAACCATGTCTCGCCACAATCGTTCAAAATCCTCCTGCAATTTTTCACAACAATCTTCAGTCACACCAAAACCAGCCACTTTTTTTATCAACTGCAAACTTACAAATCTTCTCATATACGTTCTCATCCAAATCATTGATATAGCTGACAAACAGTAACGAGCCCAGTACCGAACCGTCAGGAACACTATTAGTCACAGGTCTCCAGACGGAACAGCACCCTCTGCTTCCTTTCATGAAGCCAATTTTCTACCCGTACAGCTATCTTTCCTGCGATCTAACTTTCCATAGCAGTCTACCATGCGAAACTGAGAAATTGTAAGTGTAAAAAGACCCTAATGGGAAATAACTACAGGCTCCCAAACAGTAGCTGTGAGATGGGGTGCAAGTTGCATTAGTTAAAATTAGCATGTAACAAAGGTAATGGGAGATGCAGGTAGACTGGCAAAGATCAGTTTGGTCGAGGGCTGCAACAAAGGGAGTTGGTGGAATGCCTCCGAGATGTATATATGAAATGGGAAAAAAATGAAATGTATTCTGGAAGCAGCTTGTACTGGAGCCTAGCAGGAAGAAGGCAATTATAGATTTAGTGTGTTGTTATGAACCCGATTTGTTAAGGGAACTCGAGGTAAAGGAACAATTAGGAGGTACTTACCACAATATGAAAAGTTTTAACCTGCAATTTGAGAGGGAGAAGGTCAAATCGGAAATGTGAGTATTGTAGTTGAACAAAGGGGACTGTGTTGGCATGAGGGAGGAGCTAGCCAAAGTTGACTGGAAAGGGAGCCTAGCAGGGATAACGGCGGAACAGCAGTGTTAGTTGTTTCTAGGAATAATCCAGAAGATGCTTTCATTCCAAAGTAGAATAACTATTTTAAGGGGAGTAAGAGGCGACCGTGGCTGACAAAGAAAGTCAAGGGCAGTAACAAGGGCTGTCATCAAAAACCACGGACTTCTACGTGAAGAAAGCGAATGGTATATTAGCATTCATAGCAAGAGGATTTCAGTATAGGAGCAGGGAGGTTCTGCTGCAGTTGTACAGGGCCTTGGTGAGACCGCACCTGGAGAATTGTGTACAGTTTTGGTCTCCTAATCTGAGGAAAGACATTCTAGCCTTAGAGGGAGTACAGAGAAGGTTCACCAGATTGATCCCTGGGATGGCAGGACTTTCATATGAAGAAAGACTGGATCGACTAGGCTTATACTCACTGGAATTTAGAAGACTGAGGGGGGATCATATTGAAACATATAAAATTCTTAAGGGGTTGGAAAGGCTAGATGCGGGAAGATTGTGCCCGATGTTGGGGAAGTCCAGAACCAGGAGTCACAGCTTAAGGATAAGGGGAAGTCTTTTAGGACCGAGATGGGAAAACATTTCTTTACACAGAGAGTCGTGAGTCTGTGGAATTCTCTGCCACAGAAGGTATTTGAGGACAGTTCATTGGCTATATTTAAGAGGGAGTTAGATGTGGCCCTTATGGCTAGAGGCATCAGGGGGTATGGAGAGAAGGCAGGTACGGGTTACTGAGCTGGATGATCAGCCATGATCATATTGAATGGCGGTGCAGGCTCGAAGGGCCGAATGGCCTACTCCTGCACCTATTTTCTATGTTTCTATGTTTCTATGACCCAGATACATCCACAGAGGCTCCTGTCGCAAGTTTGTTTACTCCCAGACAGGTCACCCCATCCCCGCACTCTGGTCAGCTGAGCGCACTCCCACCCGTCCATTACGTCATCACAACAACACAAGCCCTGGCAAAATCACCCGAGTCCATCCACACCATACAAAGCAATACGAAGCTCATTCATCTGCTCCTTCATTTGAACACCTGGTTTTTAAAATCTCTGGTCACACACAAAGTTAGTCATGGCAATTGTCTACCGCCCTCGTCAAACCACACCCATCATTCCTCTCTGACTTCTCCGACTTTCTGACCCAGCTCTGTTCTTTCTCCCCCTCAATCCTCCTCCTCGGTGATTTCAACATCCACATGGACTCCACCGACTCCACAATAACCGCTGACTTCACTGATATACTCAACTGCTTTAACCTCACGCAACATGTCAATTTTCCCACCCATAACCGTGGGCACATTCTGGACCTTGTCTGCTCCACTGGACTAAATCTACATCACCTCTCTGGCTCCGACCTCACCCTCTCCGACCACTTAGCCATCACCATGTCCGTCAACATTCCCACTCCAGCACCAAGGCAAAAACGCATAATCAACTTCCATCAGCTAAACTCTGTTTCACCTCCTTCCCTCTCCGAAAAAAATGTCCACCTCTCCCTTCGTTGACCTCCACAGCCCCTCTCACCTCACTGACTACTACAACCATACTCTCTCTTCCTGCCTCGACCAGCTTGCACCAAAAAAAAAAAAACAGTTTCCTTCACCCACTCTGCTCCCTGGTTTACCCCCGAACTCCGCATGATGAAAACCCGTGCCCGCCAACTCCGCAACAAAACAGGTCTCACAATTCACTCCCAAGCCTACAAAGACAACCTGCAGCACTACAAGGATGCCCTCTCCCGCGCCCACTCCACCTACTACTCTCAAATAATTCACTCTGGCTCCGGAAACCAAAAAGCACTCTTCTCTACAATAAACAAACTCCTCAGCCCCCTGGACACCACCTCCCAGTCATTCACAGTCGACAACTGCACCTCTCTGAATGCATTCAAGAGAGATATAGATAGAGCTCTTAATGATAACGGAGTCAGGGGGTATGGGGAGAAGGCAGGAATGGGGTACTGATTGTGAATGATCAGCCATGATCACATTGAATGGCGGTGGCTACAGGCTCAAAGGGCCGAATGGCCTACTTCTGCACTTATTGTCTATTGTCTATTGTCTAACTAAACGTCTTGGTATCTGCCTCACAGAATCTGTTTAACCAACAGCTCTGATCAGGACCTAACTTTGCTGGAAGTTCTTTAACTGGGGCATGGCAAACTGCCTGAAATAGACCGTACAAGTTTGTGTTAAATAGATCAGTGGGAAATGCAAGGGTAAATAAATCGAGTGGAAATATTTCAGCAGGTTATCCAAGGGATGGATTAAAGGTGCTGAAGCTTGAAAGCGCGCACCACCAGACTCAGAAACAGCTTTTTCCCATCTGTTGTCAGGCTTCTGATAGTTTAGTTTAGCTTAGTTAAGTTTAGTTTAGATATACAGGCCCTTCGGCCCACAGAGGGCAGTGGAAGCCAAATCACTGGATGGATTTAAGAGAGAGTTAGATAGAGCTCTAGGGGCTAGTGGAATCAAGGGATATGGGGAGAAGGCAGGCACGGGTTATTGATTGGGGACGATCAGCCATGATCACAACGAATGGCGGTGCTGCCTTGAAGGGCCGAATGGCCTCCTCCTGCACCTATTTTCTATGCTTCTATGTTTCTTTCCTCTCATTCTTCCAAAGCAAAATAGACAACATCTGCAGCACCTTAACCACCACCGCGCCTGCCCCCCTTAACCACCTGCTCCCCCTTAACCACCACCGCACCTGCTCCCCCTCAAACCACCTGCCCCCCCTTATCCTGCCAACCCCCGTCTCAGTTCTCCCCAGTCTCCCCTACCGACCTCTCTGACCTCTTCACATGAATGAAAACTGCCACCTGCTCTCTGGACACAATCCCCTCCAGCTTTGTCAAGGCCTGCCTTCCTGCTCTCTCTCCACTTATCACTGCAACAATAAACTCCTCCCTGTCTACTGGCATTGTCCCACTGGACACCATCCCTCAAAATCGCCGCTATCACCCCTATTCTGAAAACAACTGGCCTCAACCCTGACACCCCAAAGAACTTCAGACCAATCTCCAACCTACCCTTTCTGTCCATAGTTTTGGAACGCGCTGTAGCTTCTCAACTCAAACATCACCTCTCTGCCAATAACCTGTATGAAACATTCCAATCCGGATTCCGCTCCAACCAGAGTACTGAAACTGCACTCCTTAAAATCACCAATGACCTTCTCCTCTCCTCTGACGCCTCAACATTCTCGTACTACTCGACCTCAGCGCCGCCTTTGACACCATCAATCACTCCATCCTCCTCACCTCTCCTAATCTGAGGAAAGACATTCTAGCCTTAGAGGGAGTACAGAGAAGGTTCACCAGATTGATCCCTGGGATGGCAGGACTTTCATATGAAGAAAGACTGGATAGACTAGGCTTATACTCGCTGGAATTTAGAAGACTGAGGGGGGATCTTATAGAAACATATAAAATTCTTAAGGGGTTGGAGAGGCTAGATGCGGGAAGATTGTTCCCGATGTTGGGGAAGTCCAGAACCAGGGGTCACAGCTTAAGGATAAGGGGGAAATCTTTTAGGACCGAGATGAGAAAACATTTCTTCACACAGAAAGTGGTGAGTCTGTGGAATTGTCTGCCACAGAAGGTAGTTGATGCCGGTTCATTGGCTATATTTAAGAGGGAGTTCGATGTGGCCCTTGTGGCTAAAGGGATCGGGGGTATGGAGAGAAGGCAGGTACAGGTTACTGAGCTGGATGATCAGCCATGATCATATTGAATGGCGGTGCAGGCTCGAAGGGCCGAATGGCCTACTCCTGCCCCTTTTTATGTTTCTATGTTTCTAAACCATCTTTAACATCATCGGCACTGCCCTCTCTTGGATCAAATCATACCTATCCGACAGGCACCAGTTCATCTCCATTAATAACTGCAAATCCCCCACCGCTCCCCTCCCCCAAGGTATCCCCCAAGGTTCAGTTCTCGGCCCCCTCCTTTTCATACGGTACCTGTTCCCCCTTGGTCACTTCATCCGCCGTCATGGTCTCCAATTCCACTGCTTCGCTGATGATATCCAGCTCCTCATCTCCACCAAGTCAATCTCCACCACCACACACTCTATCCTGACAAACTGCATCACTGAAATAAAATCTTGGCTTCAAACCAATTTCCTCAAACTAAACTGTGACAAATCCGAAATCGTCATCATTGGACCAAAAACGCTCACCAAATCCACCCACAACTTCACCCTCAACATCGACGGTTTCTCAGTATCCAGCTCGCTCACATCCGGAATCTTGGCATCATCTTTGATCAAACCCTCTCCTTCGACAAACACACTAAACACATCACCAAGACAGCCTTCTTCCACCACAAAAACATCGCCCGTCTCCGTCCATCCCTCTCCTCCACAGCTGCAGAAACCCTCATCCACGCCTTCATCACCGCCCGTCTGGACTACTGTAACAGCCTCCTCTATGGTTCACCCTCAAAAATCATCAATAAACTCCAATACATCCAGAACTCCGCTGTCCGTCTACTCACCCACTCCCCGATCCGTGACCATATCACCCCTGTCCTTTACAAGCTCCACTGGCTCCCCATCCCCCAGAGAATCCAGTACAAAATCCTCCTCATGACCTACAAAGCCCTCCATAACCTGGCCCCATCCTACCTGACTGACCTCCTCCACAGACACACTTCCACCCGTACCCTCCGCTCTGCTGCTGCTAACGTCCTGTCCCCCCCATCCGGACCAAACTCAGATCCTGGGGGGACTGGGCTTTCTGCATCGCTGCTCCCACCCTCTCGAACTCACTACCTCAAACCATCAGAGACTCTTCCTCACTCACCACATTCAAAACATCACTTGAGACTCACCTGTTCAACACCGCCTTCAACCACTGACCGTCGCTTCTCCTTATCCTTCCTTTTTTGTTCGTTTATTTATATATTTTTATGTTTTACTTACTCTTTAAAGCGTCTTTGAGTTTCCAGAAAAGCGCTATACAAATGAAATGTATTATTATTATTATAAAAATAAAAGAGAAGACATAACATAGCAAAGATGAGCGGGAAGCCAGAGGATTGGGTACGTTCAAAGATTAACAGGAGGTAACCAAAAAGACAATACGGGGAGAAATGACGAAGTATTAAGGTAAGCTCGCCAAGAATATAAAGGAGGACAGTAAAAGCATCTTTAGGTATGTCAGTATTACAGTATAGCAAAGGAGATTACAGAGGCATGAGGCAGGAGCTGGCCAAAATTGACTGGAAGGAGGCCCTAGCAGGGAAGACGGTAGAACAGCAATGGCAGGTATTCCTGGGAATAATGCAGAGGTTGCAGGATCAATTTATCCCAAAGAGGCGGAAAGACTCTAAGCGGAGTAAGAGACACCTGTGGCTGACAAGGGAAGTCAAGGACGGCATAAACATTAAGGAGAGGAAGTATAACATAGCAAAGAAGAGTGGGAAGACAGAGGATTGGGACTCTTTTAAAGAGCAACAAAAGTTAACTAAAAAGGCAATACGGGGAGAAAAGATGAGGTACGAGGGTAAACTAGCCAATAATATAAAGGAGGATAGCAAAAGTTTTTTTAGATACGTGAAGAGGAAAAAAATAGTCAAGGCAAATGTGGGTCCCTTGAAGACAGAAGCAGGGGAATTTATTATGGGGAACAAAGATATGGCAGACGAGTTAAACCGTTACTTTGGATCTGTCTTCACTGAGGAAGATACACACAATCTCCCAAATGTTCTAGGGGCCGGAGAACCTAGGGTGATGGAGGAATTGAAGGAAATCCACATTAGGCAGGAAATGGTTTTGGGTAGACTGATGGGACTGAAGGCTGATAAATCTCCAGGGCCTGATGGTCTGCATCCCAGGGTACTTAAGGAGGTGGCTCTAGAAATAGTGGAAGCATTGGAGATCATTTTTCAATGTTCTATAGATTCAGGATCAGTTCCTGTGGATTGGAGGATAGCGAATGTTATCCCACTTTTTAAGAAAGGAGGGAGAGAGAAAACGGGTAATTATAGACCAGTTAGTCTGACATCAGTGGTGAGGAAGATGCTGGAGTCAATTATAAAAGACAAAATGCTGAGCATTTGGATAGCAGTAACAGGATCATTCCGAGTCATAATGGATTTACGAAGGGGAAATCATGCTTGACAAATCTACTGGAATTTTTTGAGGATGTAACTAGGAAAATTGACAGGGGAGAGTCAGTGGATGTGGTGTACCTCGACTTTCAGAAAGCCTTCGACAAGGTCCCACATTGGAGATTAGTGGGCAAAATTAGAGCACATGGTATTGGGGGTAGGGTACTGACATGGATAGAAAATTGGTTGACAGACAGAAAGCAAAGAGTGGGGATAAATGGGTCCCTTTCAGAATAGACAATAGACAATAGACAATAGATGCAGGAGTAGGCCATTCAGCCCTTCGAGCCAGCACCGCCATTCAATGCGATCATGGCTGATCACTCTCAATCAGTACCCCGTTCCTTCCTTCTCCCCATACCCCCTCACTCCGCTATCCTTAAGAGCTCTATCCAGCTCTCTCTTGAAAGCATCCAACGAACTGGCCTCCACTGCCTTCTGAGGCAGAGAATTCCACACCTTCACCACTCTCTGACTGAAAAAGTTCTTCCTCATCTCCGTTCTAAATTGCCTACCCCTTATTCTTAAACAGTGTCCCCTTGTTCTGGACTCCCCCAACATTGGGAACATGTTTCCTGCCTCTAATGTGTCCAATCCCCTAATTATCTTATATGTTTCAATAAGATCCCCCCTCATCCTTCTGAATTCCAGTGTATACAAGCCTAATTGCTCCAGCCATTCAACACACGACAGTCCCGCCATTCTGGGAATTAACCAAGTGAACCTACGCTGCACGCCCTCAATAGCAAGAATATCCTTCCTTTTGGAGACCAAAACTGCACACAGTACTCCAGGTGCGGTCTCACCAGGCCCGGTACAACTGTAGAAGGACCTCTTTGCTCCTATACTCAACTCCTCTTGTTATGAAGGCCAACATTCCATTGGCTTTCTTCACTGCCTGCTTTACCTGCATGCTTCCTTTCAGTGACTGATGCACTAGGACACCCAGATCTCGTTGAACATCCCCACTTCCTAACTTGACACCATTCAGATAATAATCTGCCTTTCTATTCTTACTTCCAAAGTGAATAACCTCACACTTATCTACATTGAACTGCATCTGCCATGTATCCGCCCACTCGCACAACCTGTTGAATGGCAGGCAGTGACCGGATGGATGGACGGACGGACGGACGGACGGACGGATGGATGGATGGAATGAATGAATGAATAGGTTTATTGGCCAAGTATATGCATATACAAGGAATGTGCCTTGGTGCTCCGCTCACAAATAACAACACAAACGTACAGTTAACAATTAAGAATAAAGCATTACCACATCAAACAATAAGGATACATCATTGAGGTCTAAACATGTGGGTGGAAATAAACCGGAGCAAAAAAGAGACGGCAGACTTTGGTTATTGAGTAGAACTACTACTCGTTATCAGATAGATGTGCAAAGCATTTTACCCTGAGTCGAGGGTGCATGGAACGCGCTATCGGAGGTAACACTGAAAGTAAATTCCACATCGTTTAATGGGCTTTTCGATAGCCGTGGCGATGGGAAAGAATTCTGAGGATATGAATAATATGCAGGCATCAATTAGTTTAACTTTCCATCATGTTCAGCAGAGACATTGTGGTCGAAGGGGCTATTAAGGCGCTATGTTGTTTTATGTTCCACCTATGAGTTTAGAAGTTGGGAGGTCATGTTGAAGTTGTATAAGACGTTGGTGAGACCGCATTTAGATTATTGTGTTCAGTACTGGGCACCATGTTATGCGAAGTATATTGTCAAGATTGAAAGGGTTAAATGAAGATTTTCGAGGATGTTGCCAGGACTAGAGGGTCTGAGCTACAGAGAGAGGTTGAGTACAGAGAGAGGTTGGAGCGCAGGAGGATGCGGGTAATCTTATAGGAGTGTATAAAATCATGAGAGTTATAGATCGCGTGGATGCACAGAATCTCTTGCCCAGAGTAGGGGAATTGAGGACCAGAGGACATAGGTTCAAGGTGAAGGGGAAAAGATTTAACTGGAATCTGAGGGTTAACGTTTTCACACAAAAATTGTTCGGGAGTATGGAACAAGTTGCCTGATGAGGTAGTTGTGGCTGGGATTATCCCAAAGATTAAGAACAAGTTAGGCAGGTGCATGGATATGACAAATTTGCAGTGATATGGACCAAGCGCAGCCAGGTAGGACCAGTGTAGCTGGGACACGTTGGACGGTTTGGGCAAGTTGGGCCGAAGGACATGTTTCCACATAGTATCACTCTATGACCCTAATACTCTATGAATTAATCAGCATGACACGTGGTCTGTGAAAGGTAAATTCAGTTTAATTCAGGTGGGGATTATATTTGCTGGTTGAAATATGGACCTCCACGTTGTTCGGCAGGGTCATGAGGAGTTCATAAGGTACAGGAGTACATTAGGCCATTCGGCTCATCGAGTCCACTGCGCCATTCAATCATGGCTGATCTCTGCCCCCTCATCCCATTTTTCTACCTTCTCCCCATAAACTTTGACACGGATGGATGGATGGATGGATGGATGGATGGATGGATGGATGGATGGATGGATGGATGGATGGATGGATGGATGGATGGATGGATGGATGGATGGATGGATGGATGGATGGATGGATGGATGGATGGATGGATGGATGGATGGATGGATGGATGGATGGATGGATGGATGGATGGATGGATGGATGGATGGATGGATGGATGGATGGATGGATGGATGGATGGATGGATGGATGGATGGATGGATGGATGGATGGATGGATGGATGGATGGATGGATGGATGGATGGATGGATGGATGGATGGATGGATGGATGGATGGATGGATGGATGGATGGATGGATGGATGGATGGATGGATGGATGGATGGATGGATGGATGGATGGATGGATGGATGGATGGATGGATGGATGGATGGATGGATGGATGGATGGATGGATGGATGGATGGAATGAATAGGTTTATTGGCCAAGTATATGCATATACGAGGAATGTGCCTTGGTGCTCCGCTCACAAATAACAACACAAACGTACAGTTAACAATTAAGAATAAAGCATTACCACATCAAACAATAAGGATACATCATTGAGGTCTAAACACGTGGGTGGAAATAAACCGGAGCAAAAAACAGACGGCAGACTTTGGTTATTGAGTAGAACTACTACTCGTTATCAGATAGATGTGCAAAGCATTTTACCCTGAGTCGAGGGTGCATGGAACGCGCTATCGGAGGTAACACTGAAAGTAAATTCCACATCGTTTAATGGGCTTTTCGATAGCCGTGGCGATGGGAAAGAATTCTGAGGATATGAATAATATGCAAGCATCAATTAGTTTAACTTTCCATCATGTTCAGCACAGACATTGTGGTCGAAGGGTCTATTAAGGCGCTGTGTTGTTTTATGTTCCACCTATGAGTTTAGAAGTTGGGAGGTCATGTTGAAGTTGTATAAGACGTTGGTGAGACCGCATTTAGATTATTGTGTTTAGTACTGGGCACCATGTTATGCGAAGTATATTGTCAAGATTGAAAGGGTTAAATGAAGATTTTCGAGGATGTTGCCAGGACTAGAGGGTCTGAGCTACAGAGAGAGGTTGAGTACAGAGAGAGGTTGGAGCGCAGGAGGATGCGGGTGATCTTATAGGAGTGTATAAAATCATGAGAGTTATAGATCGCGTGGATGCACAGAATCTCTTGCCCAGAGTAGGGGAATTGAGGACCAGAGGACATAGGTTCAAGGTGAAGGGGAAAAAATTTAACTGGAATCTGAGGATTAACGTTTTCACACAAAAATTGTTCGGGAGTATGGAACAAGTTGCCTGATGAGGTAGTTGTGGCTGGGATTATCCCAAAGATTAAGAACAAGTTAGGCAGGTGCATGGATATGACAAATTTGGAGTGATATGGACCAAGCGCAGCCAGGTAGGACCAGTGTAGCTGGGACACGTTGGCCGGTTGGGGCAAGTTGGGCCGAAGGACATGTTTCCACATAGTATCACTCTATGACCCTAATACTCTATGAATTAATCAGCATGACACGTGGTCTGTGAAAGGTAAATTCAGTTTAATTCAGGTGGGTATTATATTTGCTGGTTGAAATATGGACCTCCACGTTGTTCGGCAGGGTCATGAGGAGTTCATAAGTTACAGGAGTACATTAGGCCATTCGGCTCATCGAGTCCACTGCGCCATTCAATCATGGCTGATCTCTGCCCCCTCATCCCATTTTTCTACCTTCTCCCCATAAACTTTGACACCAGTTCTAATCAAGAATTTGTCCATATCTGCCTTAAAAATATCCACAGCCCTCCATGGTAATGTGTTCCACAGATTAACCACTCTCTGACTCAAGAAGTTGCTCCTCTCCCCTTTTCTGAAAGAGGACCCTTTAATTCTGAGGCTTTGGCCTCTGATCCAAAACTGTACGCCCAGTCCTTTCCACATCCACTCAATCTCTGTCTTTCATTATTCTGTAAGTTTTAATGACGTCCCCCCTCCACGTTCTAACCTCCAGCGAGGTAGAGTGTTTTAGAGCAGAGCGTGTTTGGAATACAAATACATATTTGCCGCAAAACATCGTCGAATGTAGATCGGGTGCCGAAAGGAGGCTTTTGTAAACCTGGCCCTCATAGACAATAGACAATAGACAATAGGTGCAGGAGGAGGCCATTCGGCCCTTCGACCCAGCACCGCCATTCAATGCGATTATGGCTGATCATTCTCAATCAGTACCCCGTTCCTGCTTTCTCCCCATACCCCCTGACTCCGCTATCCTCTAAGCTCTATCTAGCTCTCTCTTGAATATATTCAGAGAATTGGCCTCCACTGCCCTCTGAAGCAGAGAATTCCACAGATTCACAACTCTCTGACTGAAAAAGTTTTTCCTCATCTCTGTTCTAAATGACCTACCCCTTATTCTTAAACTGTGGCCCCTGGTTCTGGACTTCCCCAACATTTTTGAACGTTTCCTGCCTCTAATGTGTCCAACCCCTTAATAATCTTATACGTTTCGATAAGATCCCCTCTCATCCTTCTAAATTCCAGTGTATACAAGCCCAGTCGCTCCAGTCTTTCAACATATAACTGTCCTGCCATTCCGGGAATTAACCTAGTAAACGTACGCTGCACACCCTCAATAGCAAGAATATCCTTCCTCAAATTTGGAGACCAAAACTGCACACAGTACTCCAGGTGCGGTCTCACTGGGGCCCTGTACAACTGGAGAAGGACCTCTTTGCTCCTATACTCAACAGGACAGGAGTCGGTACGTGATGTTACACTTGCATAAGATGTTAGCGTGGCTACGCCTGTTCAGTAATGGTCATCTAGAGCTATAGAGCGGAGGTGCAGAACCTGGCGGACTGGTGCTCGGACAACAACCTGTCCCTAAATGCCACCAAGACCAAGGAGCTGATCATCAACTTCCGTAGGTCACATAACGGGGAATATGCCCCGATCTCTATCAACGGGGACAGTGTGGAGAGAGTGTCCAACTTCAAGTTTCTGGGCACTCACATTTCGGAGGACCTAACATGGTCCAATAACACTGCTGCGCTGGTCAAGAAGGCACAACAAAGACTATTCTACTTAAGAACACTGAAAAAGTCTGGTCTACCCCAACAGATGCTGACGACCTACTACCGCTGCACCATAGAGAGCATCCTTACGCATGGCATCCCTGTGTGGTACCTCAGCTGCACGGAGGCAGAAAGGAAAGCTCTACAGCGGGTAGTCCATAGAGCTCAGAGGGCCATCGGAACACAGCTACCAGACTTGGAGGGCATCAACAACACACGATGCCTCAGGAAAGCCACCAGCATCCACAAAGACTCTTCGCACCCCTGCAACAGTCTGTTCGAACTCCTTCCATCGGGCAGACGATACAAGGCCTTCTACGCCCGCGCCTCCAGACTCAGGAACAGCTTCATCCCCAGCGCCATAGCTGCTATGAACCGGTCCTGCTGAGCCGGATGGCCACAACGCATAGATCAACTTGCACTTTACCCTGTCTAAAACTGTTACAATTGTTTCGTTTCGTTGGGTTGCTGTTGTCGAAATTACTTAAATTATTGCATCGTATGGGAGGCGCATTCCCAATCTCGTTGTACCCCTGGGTACAATGACAATAAAGATATATTGTATTGTATTGTGTAGTGTAGGAATCTGGCGCAAAGAGGAAAAGCGGGGAGAGAGGATTTACTTGATTGTTATAGGGGCCTGTTTGTCTGATCTACAGGGAGAATTTTGAGGTTGTGCGGGCTAGCCCTTTGTTCTTTAGAGAACAGGAGATCGAGCGGCTGTATTATAGCACCCATAACATTTTGAGGCGCATCGTTGAGACGGATATACCGTGTCTTTGTTTCTTAGGCAGGAGAAATCAGGAACATGAGGGCTTAGGTTTGCGATGAGAGAGAAAAGATTGACGTAAAGAAGGTGGTATGTTTTTCGCGGAGAATGTTGTTCACGTACGGAACAGACTACCAGAGGAAGTGGCATGTACAACAATATTTTTGTCCGCAATTATTTAGACAGCTACAAAGATAAGAAAGATTTTAAGGGATATGCGAAAAATTCTGGAAAATGGACCAGGCATAGATGGTGGGGGAGCAATACTGTCACACTGCTTCCTGCAAACAATGTTTATTACGAAGAATTACATCGTTTCTAAAGCAGAGCAAGGCGGAGTATGGAGGTTGCAAGTAATAGCGCATTTCTCCTAACAGGCTATTGAAGTTGTTTGCCAGTATTCTGAAAAAGATGGACTACAGTAATCTTTAGTCTACTGTAATGGACTACAGAAATGTAGACTTGCCTAGGACCTTTTCTGAACCAAATGCTGCAACAATAGGATGTATCACCGCCAACAATCGCAATATGAAGACCAGCATTTTGATCATTCCCCTTGCTGAACTCATCTGCGTCGTGATGGCGAGGATCTCAAATTTCATGCACTAGAAGACAATCCGGTGTTTTCAACCGGTGGGGGTGGTATTGCATTAATGTTACGCCAATCCCCAAACTGACAAGCATATCTATTTCCCCAATATGTTTTGTTCTATAATTTGAGACATCGCTCTGATGGTGAATTAACTACTGACTTAATGCTTAAGGATTAATGGAACATTTTGTTCCAGTTGGTAATGATTAAACTGAAAAGAATCGTGGAGCACAAGAAAACATAAAAGCTCAGGAGTTATGCCTTCAAACTCGACGCCAATGGATTTGATTATTCTTAGTTTTGATATATCGTCTAGTTCTATAAAATCTGGGATCGCCAGCTGGAGTTTTTCCAATATATATTTTCCTTATTTTATCGATTTTTTTACATTTTAAGAGGAAGTGCACCTTTGTTTCAACCTCACCTGTCAAGCAGTGACCGCATATTCTATTTCCTCTTGGTTGCCAAGATCTCTTCTGTCTTCCTTTTTCAACTGCCAAATGGTGGTCACTTAACCTGTACTTGGTGAGGGTCTGTCTCTGCTTTATGTCTCTAACAGTTGAGAGATAGTCTGCCAATTTATAATCTATTTTTAGGGCACGGTAGCACTCTAGTCTGCTTTGGCTTTTAGTTACTTTATCCCAATGTTCCAAATAGATTTAGTTGCGTTGTTTAATAATTTGGTTCATTCTAACTGGTGCCTGGAAAGCAGTGTTGATCTGAGACTGGTCAAGGTTTAACTGAGATGGGGTAGTTAGTCTCAGTACCAACTGACACAGGGAGCTCTTTTCTGGGTTCCCCTCTTGGGTTTGGAACGCTTTCAACTGGAGGGTCTTGTCTGAGGGACTAGATTTAAAGTGATTACAAAAATTTAGTGGTCTTTTCCGGATATTTATTATCAGTGGGTATCTACCTAATTCCGCCCTACATGCCTTTGTTGGTGTTTTTCTTTGGATGCGGAGGATGTTCGGACAAAATTCCGCATGTAGGGCCTCTGTTGTGTGTTTTTCCCATTTAGTATAGCTGTGGTGACTGAGTGGACCCCATACTTCACTACCATAAAGCATAATGGGCTGAATTACACTGGCAAATATTTAAAGCCAGATTTTAATTGGAATTTGGATGTTGTGGAATCTTCTTTTTATTGCATACAGAGCTCTTCGAGCTTTCTCTTTTAGTGCATTCACTGCCATGCTAAATCTCCCTGATGCTGCAATAGTTAGACCAAGGTAAGTGTAGCTCATAGTGTGTTCGATAATGATACAATTGAGAGTGAATTTGTCTTCCTGACATCTGGGTCTTTTTTGAAAAATCATGATGTTGGTTTTCTTTAGATTTGGCTTTTACTGAGAATATTATATTTGCTGAGGAAATCCTGCATTCTGTTATTTATAACTTCCCTGGGCAACTACTGACACAGATGCCACGATAATTGTTTGGATCTGATTGGATCCAAATGTGCTGCCTGGTCCCCTGAGTTCCTCCAGCACCTTGTGTTTTGTTGAATGTTTCTTCTCAGCCGATTTCACTAACTCGTGGGACAACGATCTTTTTTTCGTCAACTAGTTTTTTAGGAGTGTATTGCGGGCAAATGAACATCCGGACAGTGATAGGCTTTTACAAAAGTGATTACAGATTTCCGTGCATGCACCTTTATATTAGCATGAAGAGCAAGGCAGGTGGATGTAATCCAGCTTGAATGCCCGGAACAATTAAAGAGAAGTACGGAGGCGGATTCAGGTGCATCCCTGGAGGAGTTTCGGGAGATGTATGAAGATCATACTTAAGAAGGCAGAGGTTTACGAATATGTTGCCGGGACGACGGCTCATGCTGTCCAGAGAACCAGAAGGACTTAACCAGCAGGGTTGAACCTTATGTCTTAGAGAGAAGGATAACGAGGCGTGATTATATAGAGGTGTGTAAGATCATGAGAGTTTACGTCAGGTAAATACACAGTATCTTACCTAAAGTAGGAGAGTCGAGAAGCAAGGAACATAGGTTTCAGGTGAGAAGGGGAAGATTTAATTCGAATTGCGGGATAACTCTTCGGCGCAGAGAGTGGGAGGGATATATGAAATGAACTGCCAATGGGGTAGTGGAGGTATAACGATATTTAAAATATATTTGGGCAAGGACTGGGTTAAGAAAGGCTGGGAGGGATATGGGCCAAATGCGGGCAGGTGGGACTATGTTAAATAGGCACCTTGGTCTGTATGGACAGGTTGGGCCGAAGGATTTGTTTCCACTCGGTATGTGTCAATGACCATGTTTCTAAATGGCCATTTTGGAATTAACTATTTCCTTCCGGCTTTCAGGAAACTGCAGGGATTTTATTCTAACCCTTTGCAAGAATGGCCAATCTTTTACTCGTGAGTCTAACAGACCTGTAAAATGGCTCGGTTTCACTTCAGTGAAGAAGTGGGAGCCAGGGTGCGAAAAGAGGAATCCGAGATGAAGCGTGGAGCGAGATGGAGATTCAGGCTATTATCTGAATGCTGGCCGATTATGAAAAGGGGAGATGCAATGAGACCTGGGTGTCGTGGTACACAAGTCATTGAAAGTAGGCATGCAGGTGCAGCAGGCAGTGAAGAAAGCGAATGGTATGTTGGCATTCATAGCGAGGGGATTTGAGTATAGGAGCAAGGAGGTTTTGCTGCAGTTGCACAGGGCATTGGTGAGACCACACCTGGAGTATTACGTACAGTTTTGGTCTCCTAATCTAAGGAAAGACATTCTTGCCATAGAGGGAGTACAGACAAGGTTCACCAGATTGATTTCTGATCGCAGGACTTTCATATGAAGAAAGACTGGATAGACTCGGCTTGTACTCGCTGGGATTTAGAAGATTGAGGGGGGATCTTATAGAAACTTACAAAATTCTTAAGGGGTTGGACAGGCTAGATGCAGGAAGATTGTTCCCGATGTTGGGGAAGTTCAGAACAAGGGGTCACAGTTTAAGGATAAGGGGGAAGTCTTTTAGGACCGAGATGAGAACATTTTTTTTCACACAGAGTGTGGTGAATCTGTGGAATTCTCTGCCACAGAAGGTAGTTGAGGCCAGTTCATTGGCTATATTTAAGACGGAGTTCGATGTGGCCCTTGTGGTTAAAGGGATCAGGGGGTATGGAGAGAAGGCAGGTACGGGATACTGAGTTGGATGATCAGCCATGATCATATTGAATGGCGGTGCGTACAGGCTCGACGGGCCGAATGGCCTACTCCTGCACCTATTTTCCATGTTTCTATGTACATTCATTAATATCCAGTTGGGTCCAGTCCAATCTGAATCGATTTACATTGCACGGGACAGTGCTTTATGTCATTGAGGGAGTGCAGCGTAGATTCGCCAGGTTAATTCCAGGAATGGCAGGACTGTCGTATGTTGAAAGACTGGATCGACTGGACTTGTACACACTGGAATTTAGAAGGATGAGAGGAGATCTTATTGAAACATATAAGATTATTAAGAGATTGGACACTCTAGAGGAAGGAAACATGTTCCCAATGTTGGGGGAGGCCTGAACCAGGGGGCGTAGTTTAAGAATAGAATAAGGGGTAGGCCATTTTGAACGGAGATGAGCAAAAACGTTTTCACTCAGAGAGTTGTGAAGCTGTGGAATTCTCTGCCTCAGAAGGAAGTGGAGGTCAATTCTCCGAATGCTTTCAAGAGAGTTAGAGATGATAGCGGAGTCAGGGGTATGGGGAGAAGGCAGGAACGGGGTACTGGTTGTGGATGATCAGCCATGATCACTGAATGGCGGTGCTGGCTCGAAGGGCCGAATGGCCTCCTCCTGCTCCTGTTGTCTATTGTCTATTAGCATCATTGAGCAACGGAACGAGATGTTAATCGGAAAATACTGAAAAACTAAATTAGCAGACGGTATTCACTCGGCTATGCTAGGTATGACGGAGCGTGTATGTGAAGAGACAAGCCCCGAGTCCGTGTGGATACTGCCCCGACATCATCTGTCAGCGGCAGGCGGCTCCCAGATATTGATGCTGAGGGGAACTGTAGCTGGTTCAAAGAGCGGAGATCCCACATCGATGCCGATGCATGCGTCTGATTCTGTCTCTTCAACACCGCGCTCCCAGTGCGGCCATGCGTGCAACATTCCTAGAGAATATCATACTCTCACGACTGCTGATCTGCCGAGATGGTTCGTATCGAAGCTCGCTCACTGAATTCATGTACATTCGCCCGTGAAGGAATGTTCCCTGGAAAAAGCCGGCGACGACCGTGGAAATTGGCGGCGGCAGAATTTTCAGTTAAAGGGGGAACTGAGTTCTGCAGAGCAGCTGAAATCTGCTCTGTGGAAATCAACTCAAATCTGTGCCATGCAGTGTCTCAGATTCGAACCGAGGTTGCTTCGCCACCAGGCAGAGTACTGACCTCCATATAATCACGGCCATACACCGTCAACTGCACCAGCATCAGCTCTGATACTCGTGTAACACACACACTGATGCTCTGAGGACGAGTATTAAACTGCCCGGCCGCGTTTCCCCAGTGAGTCGCTTCTACGTTTGAACCTGTGACATAACATCTCTCTGGCCCGCAGTGCAATGAAAAGAAGAAAATAAGGCGCCATTGATTTTAATCGTGACCACGTGGGATGCCATTACATTCTTGAGGTAATTACCAAACTGATCCCCCGGTGGCCGAGCACTTCATCTCCCCCTCCCACTCTCAGTCTGACCTTTCTGTCATGGGCCTCCTCCAGTGCCATTGTGAGGCCCACCGCAAATTGGAGGAACAGTACCTCATATATCGCCTGGGCAGCTTGCAGCCCAGCGGTATGAACATTGACCTCCAACTTTAGATAGTTCCTCTCTTCCCTTCCTACTTCCCAGATCTCCCTTTATCTTCCTGTCTCCTTCTATATCCTTCCTTTGTCCCGACCCCCTGACATCAGTGTGAAGAAGGGTCTCGACCCGAAACGTCACACATTCCTTCTCTCCCGAGATGCTGCCTGACCTGCTGAGTTACTCCAGCATTTTGTGAATAAATACCTTCGATTTGTACCAGCATCTGCAGTTATCTTCTTATACATTCTTCAGGTATTGCCCGTGTTTTGAATAACTCCGTGGCGTAAAAGGTTGGAACATTCTCTGTTTTTACAGTTACATTGGAAGCTCCGTTTTCAGCGGTGATAACCGAATCAATACATATATTTCTTACATGATCCAAGTTCTGCACGGATCTTGCCTGACCCTCTGTGTTACTCCAGCATGTTGTTATGTTTTTATAAACATGTATTTGCAGTTTCTTTTTATTGCATTCATTTCTCCCATAACTGCATACAACATCCCTGTCATTTCGAGCCCTCGTTTACTCGAATAATTAATTACCTGCTACATGTTATAGAGACGTATCTTATAAGGACGTAAAAAAATATGAAACGATTGGACAAGCTAGATGCAGGAATAATGTACCCAATGTTGCGGGGAGTCCAGAAGCAGGGTCCACAGTCCACAGTCTTAGAATAAAGGGGAGACCATTTAAAACTGAGTTGAGAAGAAATTATTTCACCCGGGAAGTTGTGAATTTATGGAATTCGCTGCCAATTCACTGGATGAATTTAAAAGAGAGTTAGATAGAGCTCTCGGGGCTAGTGGAATCAAGGGATATGGAGAGAAGGCAGGCACGGGTTACTGATTGTGGATGATCAGCCGATATCATAATGAAAGGCGGTGCTGCCGCGAAAGGCCAAATGGCCTCCTCCGGCACATATTTTCCATGTTTCTATATATGGTACAAACACATTGATATTCCCAAGTATAGTGACAATATTATTATTATTGAACGTACATTTCCTCTTAGTTTAATGTTCGTCTCCACTTTGATTCTTTCTTGATGATTTTGTTGACCAGTCGAGGGTCTCAGCGCTAAAGGTCCTTCCCCAGCTCCGATGTCACCTGTTCCTGCACCGTAGCTCCAGTCTCGGTGCACTGAGTGAAGGACACAGATCACGAAACCAATGAATAAATATAGGCATAAATAGACGCACAGCACATTTCACTTTACATAGGCCATATAGAGGTTCTGCTGCAGTTGTACAGGGCCTTGGTGAGACCACGCCTGGAGTATTGTGTACAGTTTTGGTCTCCTAATCTGAGGAAAGACATTCTAGCCTTAGAGGGAGTACAGAGAAGGTTCACCAGATTGATCTCTGGGATGGCAGGACTTTCATATGAAGAAAGATTGGATAGACTAGGCTTATACTCGCTGGAATTTAGATAGATGATCAGCCATAATCAGATTGATCCCTGGGATGGCAGGACTTTCATATGAAGAAAGATTGGATAGACTAGGCTTATACTCGCTGGAATTTAGAAGACTGAGGGGGGATTTTATTGAAACATGTAAAATTCTTAAGGGTTTGGAGAGGCTAGATGCGGGAAGATTGTTCCCGATGTTGGGGGAGTCCAGAACCAGGGGTCACAGCTTAAGGATAAGGGGGAAGACTTTTAGGACCGAGATGAGAAAACACTTCTTCACACAGAGAGTGGCGAGTCTGTGGAATTCTCTGCCGCAGAAGGTAGTTGAGGCCAGTTCATTGGCTATATTTAAGAGGGAGTTAGATGTGGCCCTTGTGGCTAAAGGGATCAGGGGGCATGGAGAGAAGGCACGTACGGGATACTGAGCTGGATGATCAGCCATGATCATATTGAATGGCGGTGCGTACAGGCTCGAAGGGCCGAATGGTCTACTCCTGCACCTATTTTCTATGTTTCTATGTTTCTATGTTTCTAGAGCATACAAAAGTACAGCACCGGAACAGGTTCTTCGGCCCACAATTCCTGTGCGGAACATGACGACAAGACCATCTTGTATATGCCAAAACATCATTCAAATCCCTTCATGTCTTGCCAAACACGTGCCTTTCCAAACGTCTATTGAGCGCCACTATCGTATCTGCCTCCAACATCATGCTCAGAAACGCGTTCCAGGACTTACCACCCCTGTGTAAACACTTGACTCGTACTTCACCCATACTCATTTTCCTCTCACCTTAAAACTATGCGACTTTGTCTTTAATATTTTCATCCTGAGAAATATGTATTGACTGTGTTCCCTTCGATGCCGCTCATAACATTATGTAATTCTATCAGTTCTCCTCTCATCCTCCGGTCGTCTAGGGAAAACAATCCATCTGTCCATCTGTCTCCCTGCAGCAAGACATTCTAATGCATGCAACTTTCTGCTAAATCTCCATTTCCTCATTTGAGAAAGGGCATCCTTGCTTTTGAGGCAGTGCAGCGAAGGTTCATTCCCGGGATGGCTGGACTGTCATATGAGGAAAGATTGGAAAGACTGCAGTTGTAGTCACTGGACTTTAGAAGGATGAGAGGAGATGTTGTAGAGACGTATAAAATTATAAATAGTCTGGACAAGCTAGATGCAGGGAAGATGTTCCCAATGTTGGTGGAGTCCAGGGGACGCAGTCTAAGAATAAAGGGGCTCCCAAGGGTCGGGTCATACCACTACCGACCGCTCGGCACGGAACTGGCCCAGTCTAGGGGGGCGTTCCTTAGCTACGGGTATAAAGTACGGGATTTTAGGCACGATCTCTCTCTGGCAGACTCGACTGGTCTAGAGAACGCAATAAATAAATCCCTCCCGAAATACCTGGCTTTATTTCGGGGTTTTCGACACGCCACAAAGGCCATATAAAACTGAGGTGAGAATTGTTTTTTTACCCAGAGAGTTATGAATTTGTGGAATTCCCTGCCGGAGAAGTCAGTGGAGGCCAATGTTATTGAATGAATTTAAGAGAGAGTTAGATAGAGCTCGAGGGACTAGTGGAATCAGGGGATATGGGGAGAACGCAGGTACCGGTTATTGATTGTGGATATCAGCCATGATCACAATGAATGGCGGTGCTGGCACGAAGGGCCAAATGGTCTCTTCCTGCACCTATTTCCTATGTTTCTATGTTTCTATATTCTGCTATTTAAATCCGAAAGCGAGAATCATACCCCAAACCAACAGATGGTGACTTTTCACTGCAGACTCAGCTGCACTTCGAAGGGCGCTGCTGTATCCACTCCTGCTATTGTATATCCTCCGTCATTGCTGACCTAATCATATAGACAATAGGCAATAGACAATAGGTGCAGGAGGAGGCCATTCGGCCCTTCGAGCCAGCACCGCCATTCAATGTGATCATGGCTGATCATTCTCAATCAGTACCCCGTTCCTGCCTTCTCCCCATACCCCCTGACTCCGCTATCCTTAAGAGCTCTATCTAGCTCTCTCTTGAATGTATTCAGAATTGCCCTCCACTGCCCTCTGAGGCAGAGAATTCCACAGATTCACAACTCTCTGACTGAAAAAGTTTTTCCTCATCTCCGTTCTAAATGGCCTACCCCTTATTCTTAAACTGTGGCCCCTGGTTCTGGACTCCCCCAACATTGGGAACATGTTTCCTGCCTCTAATGTGTCCAACCCCTTAATAATCTTATACGTTTGATAAGATCCCCTCTCATCCTTCTAAATTCCAGTGTATACAAGCCTAGTCGCTCCATTCTTTCAACAAATGACAGTCCCGCCATTCCGGGAATTAATCTAGTAAACCTACGCTGCACGCCCTCAATAGCAATATCTCAGTGCAATTGTCACCAACCTTCCCGGCCATTGACTTGGTTTCAAGTGTGTTGTGGCACGCAATCATTAGAATGCCACTTTGCTAATTATCAATCTTTATGAACCAACAGTGGCGCCAACTCTGACTGCGGACGACTTACGGACGATCTTCTGCCTGAAGATCAACCCTCATGTTGGCGAAGCAAGGGTTTCCTTGACAATTGTGTCTGCTGAGGCCTCGTGTCGAACACAAGTGTTTCCGCCAAGGCCTTCCTGTGCTCCCAGCCCCGAACCATTTTGACTCCCCTCACCATTCCCAGTTCTTTTCGTCCTTGGGTTCCACCGCGGTCAGAGTGAGGCCACACACAAACGCGAAGACGTGTACTTGATTTTCCGCTTCGGTATCTCACAGCAACACAATATGAACTATGAACATTCCTGCTTCAGGTAACGTCCGCCCATTCACCCATATATTCCCCTGAAACTAGACTCTGCTGGACACATCTTTCTGGAGAGTGTGGGGGGAGAGAGGATGGGGGGGGGGGGGGGAGAGTGGGGGGGGGGGAGTGGGGGGGGAGTGGGGGGGAGAGGAGGGGGTAGAGTGGGGGGGGAGAGTGTGGGGGAGAGATGGGGGTGAGAGTGGTGTGGAGAGAGTGGGGGGAGAGAGTGGGGGAGAGAGGGGGGAAAGAGGGGGAGAGAGGGGGGAGAGAGGGGGTGGGGAGAGAGTGTGGGGATGGATAGAGTGGGGGGGGAGAGAGTGGGGGTAGAGTTTGGGGGGAGGGAGTGGGGGGAGAGAGTGTGGGGGAGAGAGATGGGGGTGGAGAGAGTGGGGGTGAGAGTGGTGTGGAGAGAGTGGTGGGGAGAGTGTGGGGGGAGAGAGAATGGTGGGGGGAGAGTGGCGTGGAGAGAGTGGGGGGGAGAGAGAGTTTGGGGGTAGAGTGTGTGGGGCAACTTGTGGGGGGAGAGTGTGGGGGAGAGATAGTGGGGGGGAGAGGATGGTGGGGCGAGTGGGGGAGGGAGAGTTGGGGGCCGTGGAGAGAGTGGGGGAGAGTGGGGGGGAGAGTGTGGGGGAGAGAGTAGGGTGGGGAGAAAGTGGGCGGGGTGAGTGGTGGTGGTGGGAGAGAATGGGGGAGGAGAGAGAGGGGATGTGGGGTAGAGAATGGGCGGGAGAGTGGGAGGCGGGAGGAGAGTGGGGGGCGGGAGGAGAGTGGGGGGCGGGAGGAGAGTGTGGGCAGAGTGGGGGGGAGAGTGAGGGGGAGAGAGGGGGTGGAGAGAGTGGGGGGAGAGAGTGGTGGGCATTGGGGGGGAGAGAGTGTGGGGAGAGAGAGAGGGGGATAGAGTGGGGGGGGAGAGTGGGGGAGAGTGGGGAGGATGGAGGGGGGAGAGGGTGGCGGAGAGAGTGGGGGGAGAGAGTATGGGGGTAGTGTGTGGGGTGGAGCTTGTGTGGGGAGACTGTGGGGGGAGGGAGAGTGGGGGGAGAGAGGGTGGTGGGGAGAGTGGGGGGAGATTGTGGCGGGGAGAGAGAGGGGGCGGGAGAGATTGGGGGCGGGAGAGAGTGGGGTGTGTGCGAGTGGGGGTGGGAGAGTTGGGGGGAGAGAGGGGAGAGAGAGAGTGGGGGGTGAGAGGGTGGGGTGGAGTGGGGGGAGAGTTGGGGAGGGGGAGAAAGTGGTGGGGGAGGGAGTGGGGGAGAGAGTGGGGGGAGTGATGGAGCGTGGGGGAGTGTGGGGGAGAGAGAGGGGTAGATTGGGGGGGAGGGAGTGGGGGAGAGTGGGGGGAGAGGGGACGTGAGGGTGGGGGAGAGAGTGGGGGGAGAGGGTGGGGGAGAGAGTGGGGGAGTGATGGAGCGTGGGGGGGAGTGTGAGGGGAGAGAGAGGGGGTAGATTGGGTGTGAGAGAGTGGGGGAGAGTGGGGGGAGAGGGGACGTGAGGGTGGGGGGAGAGAGTGGGGGGAGAGAGTGGTGGAGAGAGAGGGGTAGAGTGGGGGGGGAGAGAGTGGGGAGAGAGTGTGGGGTAGAGTGGGGGGGGAGAGGGGGAGAGTGGGGGGACAGAGGGGGCATGAGAGTGGGGGGAGATAGAGAGGTTGGGGTGAGAGTGGAGGGAAGAGAAGGGGGTGGAGTGGGGGGGAGAGAGAGAGTGGGGAGAGAGTAGGGTGGGGACAATGTGGGCGGGGAGAGTGGTGGTGGTGGGAGAGAGTGGGGGGAGGAGAAGGTGAGGGGGAAAGTGTGGGGGAGAGAGTGGGCGGGAGAAGTGTGGGGCGGGAGAGAGTGGGGGGCGGGAGGAGAGTGGGGGCGGGAGAATTGTGGGGGCGGGAGGAGAGTGGGGGCAGTGTGGTGGGAGAGAGTGGGGGGGGAAAGAGGGGGTGGAGAGAGTGGGGGGGGGGTGACAGTGATGGAGAGTGGGGGGAGAGAGTGTGGGGGGAGAGAGAGGGGGTAGAGTGGGGGGAGAGAGTGGGGGAGAGTAGCGGTGAGAGAGTGGGAGGGAGAGTGGGGGAGAGAGTGGAGGAGGAGATAGTGGGGGGAGATAGTGGGGGGGAGAGAGTGGCGTGGGAGAAAGTGGGCGGGAGAGTGGTGGTGGTGGGAGAGAGTGGGGAGGAGAGGGTGGGGGGAGGGTGTGGGGGAGAGAGTGGGGGAGAGAGTGGGGGGAGAGAGAGAGAGGGGGTGTGAGAGTGGGGGGAGAGAGTGTGGGGGGAGAGATTGGGGAGAGGGAATGGGGAGAGAGAGTGTGGGGAGAGAGTGTGCGGGCAGAGAGAGTGGGGGGAGAGAGTGGGGAGAGAGATTGGGGGAGAAAAAGTGGAGGGAGAGAGTGGGGGGAGAGTGGGGGGGAGAGTACGGGGAAGAGAGTTGGGGGTAGTGGGTGGGGGAGATTGGGGGGAGAGAGCGGAGGGGGAGATAGTGGGGGGTAGAGAGTGGGGGGAGAGTGCGGGGGGAGAGTGTGGGGGAGAGAGAGGGGGAGAGAGGGAGGGTGAGAGAATGGGGGGAAAGAGAATGGGCGGGAAATAGAGTGGGGGAGAGTGAGTGGGGGGAGTACGAGTGGGGAGAGCGAGGGTGGAGAGAGAGGGGGAGAGAGTCAGGGGTAGAGGGGGGGGGGAGATTGGGGGGAGAGAGTGGAGGGGGAGATAGTGGTGGTAGAGAGTGGGGGGGAGAGTGCGGGGGGAGAGTGTGGGGGAGAGAGTGGGGAGAGAGTGGGGGGGAGAGAGTGAGGGGGAGAGAGTGGGGGGATAGATTGTGGGGGGAGAGAGTGGGCGGGTGAGAGTGGGGTGGGAGTGGGGAGGAGAGAGTGGGGGCGAGAGAGTGGGGCTGGGGAGAGTGGGGGTAGGGAGAGTGGGGTGGAGAGAGTGGGGGGAGAGTGGGGGGAGTGGGTGGGGGGTGAGTGTGGGGGGACAGTGGGGGAGAGAGTGGGGGTAGAGAGTTGGGGAGAGAGGGGTGGGGAGTGAGAGTGGTGGGAGAGAGTGGAGGGGAGAGAATGGGGGGGAAGAGAGTGGGGGCGAAGAAAGTGGGGGGAGAGAGAGGGGGAGCGAGTGGGGGAAGAGAGTTGGGAAGGAAGTTTTGGGGAGAGAGTGGGGTGGAGAGTGGGTGGGAGAGAGTGAGGGGGAGAGAGTGGGGGAGAGAGTGGGGGAGCGAGTGGGGGGAGTGGGGGAAAAGAGTGGGGGGAGAGAGTGGGGGAGGGAGAGAGTGAGAGATAGAGAGTGGGGGAGAGATTGGGGGAGGGGAGAGTGGGGAGGGGCAGAATGAGGGAGGAGAGGGAGAGAGTGCGGGAGGGCGAGAGTGGGGGAGGGAGAGAGTGGGAGAGGGAGAGAGTGGGGGAGGAGAGAGTGGGGAGGGAGAGAGTGGGGGAGGGAAAGATTGGGGAGGGAGAGAGTGGGGGAGGGAGAGAGTGGGGGAGGGTGAGAGTGGGGGAGGGGTGAGAGTGGGGGAGGGAGAGAGTGGGGGAGGGGGAGAGTGGGGGAGGGAGAGAGTGGGGGTGGGAGGGAGGGAGAGAGTGGGGGTGGGAGAGAGTGGGGGAGGGAGAGAGTGGGGGAGGGGAAGAGTGGGGGAAAGAGTGGGAGTGGGAGAGAGTGGTGGAAGGCGATACATTTTATTTTTTATCTTTTTATTTTTTCTCCCGGGGTCGGGGCAGTCAATCCATCCCCAGTCGGGCGATCGAAGCCCCTGGCAGACGACGATCGAAGCCCCCAGTCGGGCAATCGAAACCCCCACGTTGGGACGGTTGAAACTCTCTCCGCAGCATTGGCTCCCGAGTCGGCCTCATCTTACCAGGGACCGGGGGCTTCACCATGTTAAAGTCCACAGGCCCCCGCGGTTGGAGCTTTGATCCCCAGCAAAGGGATCGCAAGCTCCACGGTGTTAAAGCCCCGCAGACTATTGAGGGCGTGCAGCGTAGGTTTACTAGGTTACCCTTTCCCCCTGCACATCTCCACACCGATTAACAGGGGACGTTCAACGAGATCTGGGTGTCCTAGTGCATCAGTCACTGAAAGGAAGCATGCAGGTACAGTAGGCAGTGAAGAAAGCCAATGGAATGTTGGCCTTCATAACAAGAGGAGTGGAGTATAGGAGCAAATATGTCCTTCTGCAGTTGTATAGGGCCCTAGTGAGACCGCACCTGGAGTACTGTGTGCAGTTTTGGTCTCCAAATTTGAGGAAGGATATTCTTGCTATTGAGGGCGTGCAGCATAGGTTTACTAGGTTAATTCCCGGAATGGCGGGACTGTCATATGTTGAAAGACTGGAGCGACTAGGCTTGTATACACTGGAATTTAGAAGGATGAGAGGGGATCTTATCGAAACGTATAAGATTATTAAGGGGTTGGACACGTTAGAACATGTTTCCTGCCTCTAATGTGTCCAACCCCTTAATAATCTTATACGTTTGGCTTTCTTCACTGCCTGCTGTACCTGCATCCTTCATTTCCCCTTTTCATAACTTGACACCATTCAGATAATAATCTGCCTTCCTATTCTTACCACCAAAGTTACAAGCCCAGTCGACCCATTCTTTCGTTATCCGTCAGTCCCGCCATCCCGTTGAACCTACGCTGCATACCCGCAAAAGCAATAAAGTCCTTCCTCAAATTAGGAGACCAAACGTGCACACAATACTCCAGGTGCGGTCTCGCAATGTACAAATGCAGAAGGAACTCCTTGCTACTAAACTCAGATCCTCTCGCAATTAAATTGGCTTACTTCGCTGCCAGTTGTACCTGAACGCTCACTTTCAGTGACTGATGTACAAGCACACCCTGGTCTCGTTGCACCTTCCGTTCTCCCAATCTGACACCATTCAGATTAGCGGCCAGAAACTGCCCTGTGTGTGGAGTTCGGCAAAAACTGAGTGAATTTAATGGCTCGTTACTAATAATGTCGCCCATGCTAAATATTAATGTTGATCGGAGGCCTCGAAAAACGACGCGTCAAAGTCTCTCAGAAGGGAGTTTATTGCAAGAACAGTTAGAATAATGTAATTTCCTCGGATCTTTCAACAATTCGGGAAGACGTCCAATCTAGTTTTCACCTGGAGGTAATCCAATCCCTGCAGCATGCGTGTAACCACTTGCACTTGCCATGTATTTTCCAATGGTATTTTGTGCAGAATACAAATTGGCATATCCCTCCGCGGTTTCGACATATTTTTGATTCATCTGAAATCAACAAAGATAAGTGTCATTTCCCTTGGCATTGGTGTGTGTGAGGAATCGCTTCACTGTGCCCTTATTCGTAGACTCAAAGAGTTATAAAGTGACATGGTGTGGAACCAGGCCCACTCACACTGGCCAACATGTCCTAGATAAACTAGTCCCATCGACCGCGTTTCGTCCATGTCCCTCAAAACTTGCCGATGATACAAAGCTGGGTGGCAGTGTGAACTGTGAGGAAGATGCTATGAGATTGCAGGGTGACTTGGACAGGTTGTGTGAGTGGGCGGATGCGTGGCAGATGCAGTTTAATGTGGATAAGTGTGAGGTTATCCACTTTGGTGGTAAGAATAGGAAGGCAGAGTATTATCTGAATGGTGTCAAGTTAGGAAAAGTGGACGTACAACGTGATCTGGGTGTCCTAGTGCATCAGTCACTGAAAGGAAGCATGCAGGTACAGCAGGCAGTGAAGAAAGGAATGTTGGCCTTCATGACAAGAGGAGTTGAGTATAGGAGCAAAGATGTCCTTCTGCAGTTATACAGGGCCCTAGTGAGACCGCACCTGGAGCACTGTGTGCAGTTTTGGTCTCCAAATTTGAGGAAGGATATTCTTGCTATTGAGGGCGTGCAGCGTAGGTTTACTAGGTTAATTCCCGGAATGGCGGGACTGTCCTATGTTGAAAGACTGGAGCGATTAGGCTTGTATACACTGGAATTTAGAAGGATGAGAAGGGATCTTATCGAAATGTATAAGATTATTAAGGGGTTGGACTCGTTAGAGGCAGGAAACATGTTCCCAATGTTGGGGGAGTCCAGAACCAGGGGCCACAGTTTAAGAATAAGGAGTAGGCCATTTAGAACAGAGATGAGGAAAAACCTTTTCAGTCAGAGAGTTGTGAATCTGTGGAATTCTCTGCCTCAGAAGGCAGTGGAGGCCAATTCTCTGAATACATTCAAGAGAGAGCTAGATAGAGCTCTTAAGGATAGCGGAGTCAGGGGGTATGGGGAGAAGGCAGGAACGGGGTACTGATTGAGAATGATCAGTCATGATCATATTGAATGGTGGTGCTGGCTCGAAGGGCCGAATGGCCTACTCCTGCACCTATTGTCTATTGTATATTGTCTATAACTTGCCCTATCCATGCTAATTCGTGCACGTTGGCACAGTCCTGGCCTTAACTACCTCCAACGGCAGAGCATTCTATACACCCATCACCCTTTATGTAAAATAAGTTTCTGCTTAGAATCCTATTAAATATTTTCCCTTCCACCTATGTTCGCTGGTCCTCGATTCACCGACTCGAGGCAAGAGGCGCTGTGTTTCCACCCGATCTATTCCTCTCGTGGGTATATACAATACTAGACCAATTTGACCCGTTGGGACCAAACCTCTCCTGCAATGGTGCAGCATCCTCTCCTCCCCACACCCCTCCTACTCCCCTCTCCCCACCCCCCACCCCCCACTCTCACCTCCCCCTCCTCCCCAGACCCCTCCCACTCCCCTCTCCCCTCTCCCACACCCCTCCCACTCCCCTCTCCCCACACCCCACTCTCACCTCCCCCCCTCCTCCCCCCTCCCCCACACTCCTGCCACTCCCCACCCCCACTCTCAACTCCCCCCTCCTCCCTCCTTCTCCACCGCTCGCTCCCCCTCCCCCTCCTTCTCCCGCTCCCGCTCCCTTCGCCTCCTCCCATCCCTCTCCCTCGTTCCCTCCCTCCCTTACCCCTCCCCCTACCCTCCAGCGTCCCTCCCCTCTCCTTGTCCCCCTCCCCGTACATCCCCTTCCCCTCCCATTCCGCCACCCCTCCCCCTCCCTCTCCCGCACTCCCCATCCCCTCTCCCTTCTCCTCTCCCCTAACCCCCTCCACCTCCTCTCCTCCTCTTCCTTCCCCACCCTCCCCATCCTTGCTCCCCATCCCTCATTCCCCTCCTACCCCTCCCGCCTCCCCCGGCCCTGACGACCGCCATTAATGGAGCGGGGGCGGGAGAGTCCTATGCCGTCCCATCCCGGTGCGGAGCCCAGCGCCAGTCCTAGGCCCAGGCCTCGGCCTCCACCTCCACCAACGGCTGGCCTCACCGCCGCTATTGCCGTCTTTCCCCTTGGCGCACCTCAGGCCCAGGCTCCGGCTGCTTCCCCCTGCACCAGGCCTCGTTCTCCCGCCGCTCCGGACCCATGCAGGTAGACTGGGAAAAATCGGTTTGCTGCTGGACCCAATAAAGGGGATTTGTAGAGTGCCTCCGAGATAAATTCTTAGAGCAGCTTGTACTGGATAATTCCAGGGGGAAGGCAATACTGGATTTCGTGTTGTGTAATGAACCGGATTTGATAAAGGAACTCAAGGTAAAGGAACCATTTGGAGGTAGAGACCACAATATGATAAGTTTTAATCTGCAATTTGAGAGGGAGAAGGTAAAATCGGAAATATGAGTATTGCAGTTGAACAAAGAGGACTATTTTGGCATGAGGGAGGAGCTGGCCAAAGTTGACTGGAAAGGAACCCTAGCAGGGATGACGGTGGAACAGCAATGACAGGTGCTTCTGGGAATAATCCAGAAAATGCAGGGTCAATTCATTCCAAATAGGAAGATACAATAGGGAGTAAGAGGCGACCGAGGCTGACAAGGGAAGTCAACGACAGCATAAATATAAAAGAGAAGACGTATAACATACTCCAAATTTGAGGAAGGATATTCTTGCTATTGAGGGCTTGCAGCGTAGGTTTACTAGGTTAATTCCCGGAATGGCGGGACTGTCATATGTTGAAAGACTGGAGCGACTAGGCTTGTATACACTGGAATTTAGAAGGATGAGAGGGGATCTTATCGAAACGTATAAGATTATTAAGGGGTTGGACACGTTAGAGGCAGGAAACATGTTCCCAATGTTGGGGGAGTCCAGAACCAGGGGCCACAGTTTAAGAATAAGGGGTAGGCCATTTATAACGGAGATGAGGAAAAACTTTTTCAGTCAGAGAGTTGTGAATCTGTGGAATTCTCTGCCTCAGAGGGCAGTGGAGGCCAATTCTCTGAATACATTCAAGAGAGAGCTAGATAGAGCTCTTAAGGATAGCGGAGTCAGGGGATATGGGGAGAAAGCAGGAACGGGTTACTGATTGTGAATGATCAGCCATGATCACATTGAATGGCGGTGCTGGCTCGAAGGACCGAATGGCCTCCTCCTGCCCCTGTTGTCTATTGTCTATTGTCTATAGCAAAGATGAACGGGAAGCCACAGGATTGGGTAACGTTTAAAGATGAACTGAAGGCTACTAAAAACGGAGAGAAAATATGAAATATGAAGGAAAGCTAGCCAAGAATATAAAAGAGGATAGTAAAAGCCTCTTTATGTATGTGGAGAGAAAAAAATAGTTTAGACAAATGTGGGTATTTTGAAGTCAGAAACAGGTGAATTTATTATGGGTAACAAGGAAATGGCAGACTAGTTGCACAGGTACTTTGTTTCTGTCTTCACTAGGGAAGACACAAGCAATGTCCTAGATGTGCACGGGGTAGATGACCCAGGAACTGCAGAAAATTCACACCAACAAGGAAATTGTGTTGGTTTGACCGATGGGACTGAAGTCTGATAAATCTCCAAGGCCTGATGGTCTGCGTCCCAGGGTACTCAAGGAGCAATCGTGGATGCATTGGTGATCATTGTCCAATGTACTATAGATTGTGGATCAGTTCCTGTGGATTGGAGGGTAGCTAATGTTATCCCACCTTGCAACAATGGAGGGAGAGGGAAAGCAGGGAATTATAGACCAGTTACCCTGACATTGGTAGTGGGGAAATTGCTGGAGTTTATTATCAACGATGTGATAGCGGCGCATTTTGATGGCAGTAACATGATCGGTCCAAGTCAGCATTGCTTTGCGAAGGGGGAATAATGCTTGACAAATCATCAGGATTTTTTTGAGGATGTGACAAGTAAAATGGCCAAGAATGGGACAGTGGATGTAGTGCCACTGGACTTTCAGAAAATCTTTGAAAATGTCCTATACGGGTGATCAGTGGGCAACATTAGACTACATGTTATTGCGGTTAGAGTATTAGCTTGGAAAGAAAATTCGTTGGCAGACATGAACCAAAGATTAGGGATCAACGGGTCCCTTTCACAATAGCATGCAATGACCAGTGGAGTGCGACAAAGCTCGGTGCTGGGACCGCAACTATTAACAATATACGTCAATGATTTATGTGAAGGGTTTAAAAGTAACATTAGCAAATTTTCAGATGACACAAAGCTGGGCGGCAGTGTGAACTGCGAAACATAGAAACATAGAAAATAGGTGCAGGAGTAGGCCATTCGGCCCTTCGAGCCTGCACCGCCATTCAATATGATCATGGCTGATCATCCAGCTCAGTAACCTGTACCTGCTTTCTCTCCATACCCCCTGATCCCTTTAGCCACAAGGGCCACATCTAACTCCCTCTTAAATATAGCCAATGAACTGGCCTCAACTACCTTCTGTGGCAGAGAATTCCACAGACTCACCACTCTCTGTGTGAAGTAATGTTTTCTCATCTCGGTCCTAAAAGACATCCCCCCTTATCCTTAAGCTGTGACCCCCTGGTTCTGGACTTCCCCAACATCGGGAACAATCTTCCCGCATCTAGCCTTTCCAACCCCTTAAGAATTTTATATGTTTCAATAAGATCCCCCCTCAGTCTTCTAAATTCCAGCGAGTATAAGCCTAGTCTGTCCAGTCTTTCTTCATATGAAAGTCCTGCCATCCCAGGGATCTAGCGAAGAGGATGCTATGAGGATGCATAGTGACTTGGGCAGTTTGGATGAGTGGGCAACTGCATGGCAGACGCTGTATAATGTGGATAAATGTGAGGATATCTATGTTTGAGGCAAGAACGGGAAGGCAGATTATTAACTGCCAATCTGCTGAGCTTTTCCCTCCTCGTCTCCAAATTTTTAGAAAGGTGAGGAACTCGCATGGAGGTAGCGTATTCATCGGAGTAAACCTCATTAGCAAATTTGCAGATGATACAAAGCTGGGTGGCAGTGTGAACTGTGAGGAAGATGCTATGAGGTTGCAGGGTGACTTGGACAGGTTGTGTGAGTGGGCGGATGCTTGGCAGATGCAGTCTAATGTGGATAAGTGTGAGGTTATCCACTTTGGTGGTAAGAATAGGAAGGCAGATTATTATCTGAATGGTGTCAAGTTAGGAAAAGGGGACGTACAACGTGATCTGGGTGTCCTAATGCATCAGTCACTGAAAGGAAGTATGCGGGTACAGCAGGCAGTGAAGAAATCCAATGGAATGTTGGCTTCATAACAAGAGGAGTTGAGTATAGGAGCAAAGAGGTCCTTCTGCAGTTGTACAGGGCCCTGGTGAGACCGCACCTGGAGTACTGTGTGCAGTTTTGGTCTCCAAATTTGAGGAAGGACATTCTTGCTATTGAGGGCGTGCAGCGTAGGTTTACTAGGTTATTTCCCGGAATGGCGGGACTGTCATATGTTGAAAGACTGGAGCGACTAGGCTTGTATACATATAAACATAGAAACATAGAAAATAGGTGCAGGAGTAGGCCATTCGGCCCTTCGAGCCTGCACCGCCATTCAATATGATCATGGCTGATCATTCAGGTCAGTAGCCTGTACCTGCCTTCTCTCCATACCCTCTGATCCCTTCAGCAAAAAGGGCCACATCTAACTCCCTCTTAAATATAGCCAATGAACTGGCCTCAACTACCTTCTGTGGCAGAGAATTCCACAGACTCACCACTCTCTGTGTGAAGAAATGTTTTCTCATCTCGGTCCTAAAAGACTTCCCCCTTATCCTTAAGCTGTGACCCCTGGTTCTGGACTCCCCCAACATCGGGAACAATCTTCCCGCATCTAGCCTCTCCAACCCCTTAAGAATTTTATATGTTTCTAAAAGTTCCCCTCTCAGTCTTCTAAATTCCAGCGAGTACAAGCCCAGTCTATCTAGTCTTTCCTCATATGTAAGTCCCGCCATCCCAGGGATCAATCTGGTGAACCTTCTCTGTACTCCCTCTAAGGCAAGAACGTATTTCCTCAGGTTAGGAGACCAAAACTGCACACAGTACTCCAGGTGCGGTCTCACCAAGGCCCTGTACAACTGCAGCAGAACCTCCCTGCTCCTAAACTCAAATCTTCTTGCTATGAATGCCAACATACCATTCGCTTTCTTCACTTCCTGCTGCGCCTGCATGCTTGCTTTCAATGACTGGTGCACCATGACACCCAGGTCACGTTGCATCTCCCCTTCTCCCAATCGGTCACCATTTAGGTAATACTCTGCTTTCCTGTTCTTGCCGCCAAAGTGGATAACCTCACATTTATCCACATTATATTGCATCTGCCATGCATTTGCCCACTCGCCTAATCTATCCAAGTCACTCTGCAGCCTCCTAGCATCCTGCTCGCAGCTAACACTGCCACCCAGCTTCGTGTCGTCCGCAAACTTAGAGATGTTGCATTCAATTCCCTCGTCGAAATCATTAATATACACTGTAAATAACTGGGGTCCCAGCACTGAGCCTTGCGGTACCCCACTAGTCACTGCCTGCCATTCCGAAAAGGACCCGTTTATTCCTACTCTTTGCTTCCTGTCCGCCAACCAATTTTCTATCCACCTCAACACTGAACCCTCAATACCGTGTGCTTTAAGTTTGTACACCAATCTCCTATGTGGGACCTTGTCGAAGGCCTTCTGAAAGTCCAGATATAACACATCGACTGTTTCTCCCTTATCCACTCTACTAGTTACATCCTCGAAAAATTCTATAAGATTCGTCAGACATGATTTGCCTTTGCTAAATCCATGCTGACTTTGTCCGATGATTTCACCACTTTCCAAATGTAATGCTATCACATCTTTAATAACTGACTGTAGCATTTTCCCCACTACCGATGTTAGGCTAACTGGTCTATAATTCCCCGTTTTCTCTCTCCCTCCCTTTTTAAAAAGTGGAGTTACATTAGCTACCCTCCAGTCCTCAGGAACTACTCCAGAATCTAAAGAGTTTTGAAAAATTATCACTAATGCATCCACTATTTCTGAGGCTACTTCCTTAAGCACTCTGGGATGCAGTCTATCTGGTCCTGGGGATTTATCTGCCTTTAATCCATTTAATTTACCTAACACCACTTCCCGACTAACCTGGATTTCCCTCAGTTCCTCCATCTCTTTAGACCCCCGGTCCCCCGCTATTTCCGGCAGACGGTTTATGTCTTCCTTAGTGAAGACAGAACCAAAGTATTTGTTCAATTGGTCTGCCATCTCCTTGTTCCCTATGATCAATTCACCTGTTTCCGACTGCAAGGGACCTACATTTGCCTTAACTAATCTTTTTCTCTTGACATATCTATAAACGCTTTTGCAGTCTGTTTTTATGTTCCTTGCCAGTTTTCCCTCATAATCTATTTTCCCTTTCCTAATTAAGCCCTTTGTCCTCCTCTGCTGGGCTCTGAATTTCTCCCAGTCCTCTGGTATGCTACTTTTTCTGGCTAATCTGTATGCTTCATCATTTGTTTTAATACTATCCTTGATTTCCCTTGTTAGCCACGGATGCACTACCTTTCCTGGTTTGTTCTTTTGCCAAACAGAGATGAACACTTGTTGTAATTCATCCATGCGACCTTTAAATGCCTTCCATTGCATGTCCACCGTCAACCCTTTCAGCATCAAACGCCAGTCTATCTTGGACAATTCACGCCTCACACCCTCAAAGTTACCTTTCTTTAAGTTCAGAACACTTGTTTCTGTATCGACTTTGTCACTCTCCATCCTAATGAAGAACTCTACCATATTATGATCATTCTTGCCCAAGGGGCCTCGCACAACAAGACTGCTAACTAACCCTTCCTCATTACTCAATACCCAGTCTAGAATGGCCTGTTCTCTCGTTGGTTCCTCGACATGTTGGTTTAGAAAACCATCTCTCAAACATTCCAAGAAATCCTCTTCCTCAGCACCCCTGCCAGTTTGGTTCACCCAATCTATATGTAGATTGAAGTCACCCATTATAACTGCTGAGCCTTTAGAGCATGCATTTCTAATTTCCTGCTTGATGCCATCCCCAACCTCCCTACTGCTGTTAGGTGGCCTGTACACAACTCCCACTAGCGTTTTCTGCCCCTTAGTGTTTCGTAGCTCTACCCATATCGATTCCACTTCCTACAAGCTAATGTCCTTCCTTTCCACTGCTTTAATCTCCTCTCTAACCAGTAACGCCACCCCACCTCATTTTCCTTTCTGTCTATCCCGCCTGAATATAGAATATCCCTGGATGTTGAGCTCCCAGCCTTGGTCACCCTGGAGCCATGTCTCCGTAATCCCAACTATATCATAATCATTAATAACTATCTCCACATTTAATTCATCCACCTTATTACGTATACTCCTTGCATTGAGACACAAAGCCTTCAGGCTTGTTTTTACAACTCTCTTACCCCTTGTATGATTATGTTGAAAAGTGGCCCTTTTTGATTTTTGCCCTGGATTTGTCTGCCTGCCACTTTTACTTTTCACCTTGCTACCTGATGCTTCTACCCTCATTTTACACCCATCTGTCTCTCTGCTCCAGCTCCCATCCCCCTGCCACATTAGTTTAAATCCTCCCCGACAGCACTAGCAAACACTCCCCCTAGGACATTGGTTCCATTCCAGCTCAGGTGCAGACCGTCCTGTTTGTACTGGTCCCACCTCTCCCAGAACTGGTTCCAATGTCCTAAAAATTTGAATCCCTCCCCATTGCACCATTTTTCAAGTCACGTATTCATATGAAATATCCTCCTATTCCTACTCTGACTAGCACGTGGCACTGGTAGTAATCCAGAGATTATTACCTTTGAGGTCCTACTTTTTAGTTTATCTCCTAGCTCTCTAAATTCACCTTGTAGGACCTCATCCCGTTTTTTACCTAAATCGTTGGTGCCAACGTGCACCACGACAACTGGCTGCTCACCCTCCCCCTTCAGAATGTCCTGCAGCCGCTCAGAGATATCCCTGACCCTTGCACCAGGGAGGCAACATACCACCCTGGAGTCCCGTTTGCGGCCGCAGAAACGCCTATCTATTCCCCTTATAATTGAATCCCCTATCACTATAGCCCTTCCATTCTTTTTCCTCCCCTCTTTTGCCGCAGAGCCACCCACGGTGCCATGAACTTGGCTGCTGCTGCCTTCCCCTGATGAGGCATCTCCCCCAACAGTATCCAAAATGGCATATCTGTTTAGGAGGGAGATGACCGCAGGGGACTCATGCATTACCTGCCTACTGCTACGCTGGCTAGTGGCCACTCGTTTCTTTTCTGTCCGCTTATCTTTTACTTGTGGTGTGGCCAACTCGCTATACGTGCTATCCACGACCTTCTCAGCCTCGTGGATGCTCCGGAAAGAGTCCAACCGCAGCTCCAACCGTTCAATGCGGTTTGCCAGGAGCTGCAGCTGGACATACTTCCTGCACACGTAGTCATCAGGGACACCGACAATATCCCTGATCTCCCACATGTTGCAGGATGAGCATTCCACGGGGCCGATCTCATCTGACATGTCTTACCCCCAAATTAAATCAAATCCCTCTTAATCCTTTAAACTGTACCTTTACTAAAAAGCACTGAACCCTTAACTCACTGAACCCTTAACTTCCTGAATCCTGAACTCACCGAAACCTTAACTAAAAGTACGAATAAAAAGCAGAATTACAACCCCGGGGTTACGCCCAATCAGCTGCTTCCTCTAGTCCGCTTCCACCAATCCGCGGCTTCCTCCAGAACACTTCTTTTAAAGTGTGTGGGAACGTTTTTATCCAACCGCTTCCAACCGCCTCCAACCGCTTCCAACCGCTTCTGGGCCTCTGGGTGAACAAAGCCCCGCGCTGGGTTTTTAAACCTACCGCCCGGACAATACCATTCCTTATTTTGAAAGACTTAAACAGCGACTCTGAGCAAATCTGGTGTCAAGCTGCGCTGCACGGTCGGTCGTTACAGATCGGACCGCCTGACACGAAATCTGTGCCTGTTTTAGATCTTAAATCAAACATCTCCAAAATTAGCTCCTCGTCACGGTCTCCACCAATCATCCCACGGGGGGGGGGGGGGGGTGGTTCAATGTCCCCGGTGTAGTTTGGTCTGATGGCATACAAAGTGAACCAAAAGGGGCTCTTCAGGAAGCTCTGGCTGACCTTATTCTGGAAAATCATCTAACCCAAAAAGCCACTTTACCCAGCAGACGTGGTATATATATAATAATAATAATAATAATAATAATAATACACATTTATTTTTTATAACGCTTTTCCAATTCCTTAAAGACGCTTTATAAAAACAGGCAAGACATAAAAACAAACAGACGAACTGTCCTGACGGAGAAGCGACGAACAATTACCGCCAGCGTCCTCTCACGTCAGGGTCCAGCAGTAAACAATAAAGAACACAAGACACACAATTACAATTTAACACAAACAGCCATCACAGTGATTGCTCCAGGCACACTCTCACTGTGATGGAAGGCAAAGAAAAGTCTTATCTCCTCCTCATTCTTCTCCCGTGGTGCCTCGAGGCGATCGAGGCTCCCGACTTTTGAAGCCCCCACCGGGCGATGGAAGGTCCCAGGCCGAGCCGAGCAGGCCGATGAAGGCCCTGAGCCCCCACCGGGCGATGGAAAGTGCCGCGGCCAGGCCACGCAGGGCGATGAAGGGCCTGCGAGCGGGTCGATCAAACCTCGCGCTCCCAGGCGGTCGAAGCTGCTACGGCTGGAACTCCCGAAAGCCGGTCGCCAGCCAGGGACCTGCGAACTCCACATGTTGCGGTCTGTAGGACCCACGGCCGAAGCCTCCGAGATGGTAAGTCCAGGCCCTGCGACCGGAGTCTTCAAGGTTGATCCCAGCTGGAGGCCGCCGACTCCACGGTGTTAGGCCGTAGCACGAACGGACATACGACACGATAAAGGTCGCATCTCCGTTGAGGAGGAGATTGGAAAAAAGGTTTCGTCCCCCCCCCCCACCTCCACCCCCCACATAAACAGTTAAAAATAAATCAAAACGTACATTTAAACGATGACAATAGACAAAAAAAGACAGAGAGACTGCCGGTGAGCTGCAGAACGCAGCAACGCCCCTTTACTGAAATTACTTCAGATTTATTGTTGACTTCGCATCCAAACTGAATTTCGGAGGTTTCATCGTGCGCTGGAAATAGCGATCATTTGATTATTCAAGCAAAACTACACCCAAAGATTAAAGTTCCTTCAAAACCACCGCGTAAAATTCCCCTCTTGAGAAAAGTGAACAGTGAGGAATTTAAAGACTTGTCAGAAAAATTGAGGAAAGATTTATTTGACCTGCATCCGGATAAAAGAACCCTAAAGGAAAACTGGGTGTGGCTGAGAGACTCTTTAAATGACATTGTTGTAAATCATGTTCCTCAAAAACACATTAAGTGCCGTATGCGCCCTCCTTAGTTTTCGGCGAAACTGAAACATCTCTGCAGTAAGAAAGAGAAGTTTTATATCCGTGCCCAAAAAGGGGTACAAAACTGGATTGGGACAATTTTACTAGAGTACCAAAGCAAGTTGATCGCACTATTAGGAGTACTCATAGACAACATGTTTCATCCATTCTTGAGGGGGAGCAATCGAAGGCGTTTTGGAGATATGTGAAATCTAGACAGACAGACAACACTGGTGTCCAGATGCTTAAAGTGAACAACTGTCTGATCACTGAGGACCAGGCGAAGGCAGAAGCTCTTGCAAACCAATTCTGTGGAATTCTCTGCCACATAAGGTAGTTAAGGCCAGTTCATTGGCTATATTTAACAGGGAGTTAGATGTGGCCCTTGTTGCTAAAGGGATCAGGGGGTATGGAGAGAAGGCAGGTACAGGTTACTGAGCTGGATGATCAGCCATGATCATATTGAATGGCGGTGCAGGCTCGAAGGGCCGAATGGCCTACTCCTGCACCTATTTTCCATGTTTCTATGTTTCTAATTCCAACACGTTTTCACCGGTGAAGATATGGAGCCTTCATCATTCCCAGATCTACCGCCCAGCCCATATGCTATTAAAATTGAGCTTGAAGGTGTAAAGAAGTTACTGCTCAACATCAGTACAACAAAAGCTATTGGACCCGACCAAATACATAATTAAGCCCTTAAGATCGCGGCCGAAGACCTGGCTCCTGTTTTGCAGTTCATTTTCCAACAGTCGCTTGACTCAGGAGATGTTCCGCTGGATTGGAGGAAGGCTAACATCATTCCTCTCTTTAAGAAGGCTTCAACCACCAACCCGGCTAATTATCATCCTGTTTTATTAACAAGCACTTGCTGCGAACTACTGGAGCATATAATCGATAGTAATCTGATGAGACACCTTAGCAAACATAGCATACTTGCTGACAACCAACATGCATTTAGGAGGCATAGATCATGCGTGTCTCAGCTTATCCTGACAACAAATGACCTGGCCAAGAACCTTGATAGCAATGTCGTCACGGATTTAGTAGTCTTAGACTTTTCTAAAGCATTTGATGTCATCCTACACCAGAGACTGCTCGGAAGCTTGACTTCTACGGTCCGTTCCAACACGAAACAATGGATTTACAGTTTTCTGACAAAACGTCTTCAGTGCGTGTGTGTGAATGGAAAAATCTCTGATTGGCATCCAGTGTTAAGTGGCACACCTCAGGGCACAGTACTAAACCGTCATCTGTTTTTGCTTTACATTAATGACATCCATGAAAAAGTCACAGGCACAACCAGACTATTCGCTGATGATTGTTTGCTATACCGTCAAATGAAGTCAGCTGATGATAAAGATGCTCTCCAAAAAATCTCGATACTATGGTTGAGTGGTCACAACAATGAGGGATGCAGTTCAATCCTTCCAAATGTGAAACCATGCGTGTCACCAGGAGGAGGAAACCAGGCGAAACATCATATAATATCCTTGGTGCCACCCTTGAAGAATCCAAACAGACCAAGTATCTTGGCATCAAATTACAGAACGATGTACGTTGGAATGGTCAGACGCATCATGCAACGGTGAAAGCAACAGGTGTCATTGAAACATAGAAACATAGAAAATAAGTGCAGGAGTAGGCCATTCGGCCCTTCGAGCCTGTACGCACCGCCATTCAATATGATCATGGCTGATCATCCAGCTCAGTAACCTGTACCTACCTTCTCTCCATACACCCTGATCCCTTTAGCCATGAGGGATTTAGTGTCCTAAATGTTCTGAGACGCAACTTTTATCATTGTTCAACTTCTATCAAGAAGTTATACTTCCCCCTTGTTAGACCACATTTGGACTACGCAGTTGCAGCATGGGGCCCATACACAATTAAAAACCTTTCTTCCATCGAACGTGTCCAAAGACAGGCAGCTCGTTTTGTTACAAATACCTATGAGAGAGAAGCGAGTGTTACCGAACTTCTAAATTCATTGGGGTGGAACACTCTCCAAGACAGACGTAAAGCCCACTGTTTGACCTGTTTTTACAAAATGTTAAATGGTCAGCTCGACATAGATTACCACATCTACACCAAACCCAAACCTATCAGGAGTAGACGAGGGCATTCGATTCGATTTGAGATACCAGCTATCAAGACAGATGTGTGTAGCAATTCATTCTTCTCTCGCAGAATTAAAGCGTGGAATAGTCTTCACCCTACAATAGTTATTCAACCAGACGCAGCTAAATTTAACGGAGCTCTTCTCCAAGAAGCCCTTCTTGCTTAAGTCCATACTGCGCCACCCCCAGTTTAAATTCCATTTGGAATATTTTGGAAGACAAAGAACCAAGAAAAAAAAACCAAGAACTGAATGGTGTCACATTAGGAAATGGGGAAGTACAATGAGACCTGGGTGTCCCAGTACATCAGTCACTGAAAGTACGCATGCAGGTACAACAGACAGTGAAGAAAGCTAATGGCATGTTGTCCTGCACAAAGAGAGGAGTTGAGTACGGGAGCAAAGAGGTCCTTATGCAGCTGCACAGGGAGCTGGTGAGACCACACCTGGAGTATCGTGTACTGTTCTGATCTCCTAATTTGAGGAAGGACATTCTTGCTATTGAGATGGTGCAGCGTAGAGTCACGAAGTTAATCCCCAGGATGGCGGGACTGCCATATCATGAAAAAATGGAGCGACTGGAATTTAGAATGATGAGAGGAGATCCTATGGAAACATACAAAACTATTAAGGGACTGGACACGCTCGATGCAGGAAACGTGTTCCCAATTTTGGGGGAGTCCAGAACCAAGGGCCACAATTTAAGAATAAGGGGTAGGCCATTTGGAAATGGGATGAGGAAAACAAATCTCATATAGGGAGTTGTGAATTTGTGGAATTCTCTACCTCGGAAGGCAGTGGAGGCCGATTCACTGGATGCCTTCAAAAGAGTGTTAGATAGGGTTCATAGGGCTAGCGGGATCAAGGGATCTGTGGAGAAGGCAGGAACGGGGTACTGATTGTGGCTGGTCAGCAAAGATAACAGCGAATGGCTCTGCGCCGGAAAAGCAGTAAGTATTGATTATCCATGCCCCTCATGATAGTGTACACCTCAATAAAATCACCTCTGAGCCTGTTACGCTCCAAAGAAAGACAATACAGACTAAGCAACCAACCCCAATATCTAAAGCCGGCAAATCCAGTTTAACGGCAAGTAATTGATACCCTTCATGTAGTTTGGCGCCCAGAACTGCAGACGATGCGGGGATAGTGCATATTAAAGAGGAGAAGGTGAGGGATTCTCCCAAGAATATGAAGGTAGATAAACCTCCGAGGCCTGATCAGTTATATCCAGAACACCGCAAGGGCCTAAAGACGATATTACACGAGGCCTGGCTGCGATACAGGGAGATATGAATAATTGTTATTCGCCGTTGTGGTACAGGACTACAGGTAGGCGGCTCATGACGTGCCTTTATTTATTAAAGGCTGGTATGTAAAAACTGGTAACCATAAACCAAAGAGGTTAATATCTGTGGTAAGATTTGAGGTAGGACATCCTTGTAATTGAGGCAGTGCAGCGTAGGTTCGCGAGATTGATCCCTGGGATGGCGGGACTGCCATATGAGAAAACATTGAAAAGACTAGGCTTGTACTCACTGGAGTTTAGAAGGATGAGAGGGCATCTTTTAGAGACGTATAAAATTATAAAAGGGCTGGACAAACTGGATGCAGTGTTGGGGGAATCCAGAACCATGGGGTCACAGTCTTAGAATAAAGGGGAGACCATTTAATACTGAGTTGAGAAGGATTTGTTTCACCCAGAGGGTTGTGAATTTGTGGAAATCTCTGCCACAGGGGGCAGTGAAGGCCAAATCACTGGATGAATTTTAAGAGAGGGTAAGATAGAGGTCTGGGGGCTAGTGGAATCGAAGGACATGGGGAGAATGGGGATATGGGGAGAAGTTGGGCACAGGTTACTGATGAGCCATGCATGGCGGTGCTGGCTCGAAGAGTCCAGTGGCCTCCACCTGCACCTATTTTCTATGTTGCTATGTTTCTATGGCAATTACTGGAGAGGAAGGCAGGTTGAAGGTATACATTCATTTCGAAAGATATGGGCAGATTCTGTTTTATGAGCATGGTGAGGATGGTTTCCTGTTGTGAGTATAATCTCGAGTTCTGTTTGAAACACGTAGGTTGCTGTGGGCAGAAATAAAATATAATTTATGTGTACTTGAGAAAGACCTTTCATTAGGTTCCTCGTGATAGGCTGCTGACAAACGTTAGAGTGTGTGAATTCCAAGAATACCTGCTAATTGGATATTGGAAGTGAGCAGAATATGGTGATGGAAGGTTACTTTTTATAGTGAAGAAATGTGTCTTGTGGTGTTCCTCAGGGGTCGGCGTTCGGCCCATTGCAGTTTGTCGTCTATAACAACGGTTTGCATAAGAAAGTACAAACGAAGTTTAGAAACTTTCCACGTATTAGAAACATAGAAACATAGAAACATAGAAAATAGGTGCAGGAGTAGGCCATTCGGCCCTTCGAGCCTGCACCGCCATTCAATATGATCATGGCTGATCATCCAGCTCACTATCCTGTACCTGCCTTCTCTCCATACCCCCTGATCCCTTTAGCCATAAGGGCCACATCTAACTCCCTCTTAAATATAGCCAATGAACTGGCCTCAACTACCTTCTGTGGCAGAGAATTCCACAGACTCACCACTCTCTGTGTGAAGAAATGTTTTCTCATCTCGGTCCTAAAAGACTTCCCCCTTATCCTTAAGCTGTGACCCCTGGTTCTGGACTTCCCCAACATCGGGAACAATCTTCCCGCATCTAGCCTCTCCAAACCCTTAAGAATTTTATATGTTTCAATAAGATCCCCCTCAGTCTTCTAAATTCCAGCGAGTATAAGCCTAGTCTATCCAATCTTTCTTCATATGAAAGTCCTGCCATCCCAGGGATCAATCTTGTGAATCTTCTCTGTACTCCCTCTAAGGCTAGAATGTCTTTCCTCAGATTAGGAGACCAAAACTGTACACAATACTCCAGGTGTGGTCTCACCAATGCCCTGTACAACTGCAGCAGAACCTCCCTGCTCCTATACTCAAATCCTCTTGCTATGAATGCTAACAAACCATTCGCTTTCTCCACTGATACCATTCGCATTCTTCACTGATACCATTCGCTTTCTTCACTGAAAGACCCGACATCGCATACAATGAAGATCGTTATCAAGAAATACAGCAGGATCTCCTGGCCGCCCGAGGTTGAGGTGAGAGCAGATCGAGGTTTATGAAAATTTGAGGCATGTGTCGTGCAGACCGGATATAAATAATAATGTCTGGAACGTTCAGGTTTAAAGATAAAGATGTTTAAAGGAGATGTGGAAAACATCTTTACACAGTCATGGGTGCATGGAACGCGCTATCGGAGGTGACACTGAAAGAAAATTCCAGATATCTTAATTGGCTTTTCGATAGCCGTGTTGATGTGTAAGAAACCTGTGGATGTGAATCACATGCAGGCATCAATTAGTTTAACCTTTCTTCATGTTCGACACAGACAATGGCCTATTCATGTGTGGTATTGTTTTATGTTCCACCTATGAATATAGAAGTTGAGAGGTCATGTTACAGTTGGTATTTATTCACAAAATGCTGGAGTAACTCAGCAGGTCAGGCAGCATCTCGGGAGAGAAGGAATGGGTGACGTTTCGAGTCGAGACCTTTCTTCAGACTGTTGTATAAGACGTTGGTGAGACCGCATTTAGAGTATTGTGTTCAGAAATGGGCACCATGTTTATAGGAAATATATTGTCAAGCTTGAAAAGGTTCAGAGACGATTTCCGAAAATGTTGCCAGGATGTTGACCAGAGGGTTTGAGCTAAAGAGAGAGGTTGAGTAGGCTGGGTCTCTATACCTTGGAGCGCAGGAGAATGCACGGTGATCTTATAGAGGCGTATAACATCACGAAAGGTATAGAAACATAGAAACATAGAAAATAGGTGCAGGAGTAGGCCATTCGGCCCTTCGAGCCTGCACCGCCATTCAATATGATCATGGCTGATCATCCAGCTCAGTAACCTGTACCTGCCTCCTCTCCATACCCCCTGATCCCTTTAGCCACAAGGGCCACGTCTAACTCCCTCTTAAATATAGCCAATGAACTGGCCTCAACTACCTACTGTGGCAGAGAATTCCACACTCACCACTCTCTGTGTGAAGAAGTGTTTTCTCATCTCGGTCCTAAAAGACTTCCCCCTTATCCTTAAGCTGTGACCCCTGGTTCTGGACTTCCCCAACATCGGGAACAATCTTCCCGCATCTAGCCTCTCCAACCCCTTAAGAATTTTATATGTTTCTATAAGATCCCCCCTCAGTCTTCTAAATTCCAGCGGGTATAAGCGTAGTCTATCCAGTCTTTCTTCATATGAAAGTACTGCCATCCCAGGGATCAATCTGGTGAACCTTCTCTGTACTCCCTCTAAGGCTAGAATGTCTTTCCTCAGATTAGGAGAACAAAACTATCCAGTCTGAAGAAGGGTCTCGACCCGAAACGTCAACCATTCCTTCTCTCCCGACTGAAGAAGGGTCCCTTCAGACTGAAGAAGGGTCTCGACCCGAAACGTCACCCATTCCTTTTCTCCCGAGATGCTGCCTGACCTGCTGAGTTACTCCAGCATTTGGCGAATAAACCCTGTATAGGAATATGCTGCAGAGCAGAAAAACGGGTAGAGAGGATTTACTTGATTGTTATGTTTACTTGAGGGCTGTTTGGCTGGTGTACAGACGTATCTGGACTATCTGGACTATCAGAAGGCCTTCGACAAGGTCCCACATAGGAGATTGGTGTACAATCTTAAAGCACACAGTATTGGGGGTTCAGTGTTGAGGTGGATAGAGAATTGGTTGGCGGACAGGAAGCAAAGAGTAGGAATAAACGGGTCATTTTCGGAATGGCAGGCAGTGACTAGTGGGGTACCGCAAGGCTCAGTGCTGGGACTCCAGTTATTTACAATATATATTAATGAATTGGACGAGGGAATTGAATGCAATATCTCGAAGTTTGCGGATGACACGAAGCTGGATTGCAGTGTTAGCTGCGAGGTGGATGCTAGGAGGCTGCAGAGTGACTTGGATAGATTAGGAGAGTGGACAAATGCATGGCAGATGCAATATAATGTGGATATATGTGAGGTTATCCACTTTGGCGGCAAGAACTGGAAAGCAGAGTATTACCTGAATGGTGGCCAATTAGGAAAAGGGGAGATGCAACGTGCCTGGGTGTCATGGTGCACCAGTCATTGAAAGCAAGCGTGCAGGTGCAGCAGGCAGTGAAGAAAGCGAATGGTATGTTGGCATTCATAGCAAGAGGATTTGAGTATAGGAGCAGGGAGGTTCTGCTGCAGTTGTACAGGGCCTTGGTGAGACCGCATCTGGAGTATTGTATACAGTTTTGGTCTCCTAATCAGAGGAAAGACATTCTAGCCTTAGAGGGAATACAGAGAAGGTTCACCAGATTAATCCCTGGGATGGCAGGACTTTCATATGAATAAAGACTGGATAGACTGGGCTTATACTCGCTGGAGTTTAGAAGACTGAGGGGGGATCTTATAGCAACATATAAAATTCTTAAGGAGTTGGAGAGGCTAGATGGGGAAGATTGTTGGGGGAGTCCAGAACCAGGGGTCACAGCTTAAGGATAAGGGGGAAGTCTTTTAGGACCGAGATGAGAAAACATTTCTTCACACAGAGAGTGGTGAGTCTGTGGAATTCTCTGCCACAGAAGGTAGTTGAGGCCAGTTCATTGGCTATATTTAAGAGGGAGTTAGATGTGGCCCTTATGGCTAAAGGGATCAGGGGGTATGGAGAGAAGGCAGGTACAGGATAGTGAGCTGGATGATCAGCCATGATCATATTGAATGGCGGTGCGTACAGGCTCGAAGGGCCGAATGGCCTACTCCTGCACCTATTTTCTATGTTTCTATGTAATTTTGAGGTTGTGGAGGCTGGCCCTTTTTTGGAGAGCAGGAGATCTAGAGGCTATATTTTAGCCCACATACATTTTGAGGCGTATGGTTAAGACGGATAGATAGCGTCTTCATATCTTCGGGTGGAGAAATCAGGAACTAGCAGGGTTACAGTTTTCCGGTGAGATGGAAAAGATTATCATAAAGAAAGTGACCTGTTTATCGCGCAGGATGTTGCGCTTGTACGGAAGCAACTACCAGAGGAAGTGGAAGGGACAATAACAATGTCTCAGAAATTATTTGATCAACTACAATGATAACAAAGATTTTAAGGGATACGCGAAAAATCTGGAAAATGGACCAGGCATAGATGGGGGTTGGGGGTTGAATTAAGGAACATGCATACGTTCGGCCGATGTGCTGTGGAACTCGATGACGATAGAAACATAGAAAATAGGTGCAGGTGTAGGCCATTCGGCCCATCGATCCTGTACGCACCGCTATTCAATGTGATCATGGCTGATCATCCAACTCAGTATCCCATACCTGCCTTCTCTCCATACCCCCTGACCCCTTTAGCCACAAGGGCCACATCTAACTCCCTCTTAAATATAGCCAATGAACTGGCCTCAACTACCTTCTGTGGCAGAGAATTCCACAGATTCACCACTCTCTGTGTGAAAAAATCTTTCTCATCTCGGTCCTAAAAGACTTCCCCCTTATCCTTAAACTGTGACCCCTTGTTCTGGACTTCCCCAACATCGGGAACCTTCTTCCTGCATCTAGCCTGTCCAACCCCTTAAGAATTTTGTAAGTATCTATAAGATCCCCCCTCAATCTTCTAAATTTCTGCGAGTACAAGCCGAGTCTATCCAGTCTTTCTTCATATGAAAGTCCTGCCATCCCAGGAATCAATCTGGTTCCTATCACATCACACAATCGATGTTCCTGTTATACGCCAATATTACTGTCACCGTTTCCTGTAAACAATGTTTATTATGAAGGATTACATCGTCTATAAAGCAGAACAAGGCAGAGAATGGAGGTTCGATCGCCAAAAACCGCAAGTAATAACCCATATGTCTTAACATGCTATTGGCGTTGTTTGCCAGTGTACTGATAAAGATTCTTTCCAATCGACTAGAGTAATGTGGACTTACCTTCTTCACCTCTGTAACCAAATCCTGCAACAATAGGCTGAATCACCGCCAAAAATCCAAATATGAAGATCATGATTTTTATCATTCTCATTGATGAATTGATCTGCAGCGTAATGCCGAGGATCTAAGATTCAGTGCACTAGAAAACAATCCGGTGTTTCCAATCGGCGGGGGAGGTATTGCCTTAATGTTTCGTCAATCCCAAGCTGACACGCATATCGACTTCCCCCAGTATGTTTTGATCTAGAACTTGAGAGATCGCTCTGATTGATGATTAAACTACTGAAGGCTTAATGGAACATTTTGCTCGGACAGTTGGTAATGATTAAGCAAAAAAAAATTCGTGGAGCACAAGAAAACAATAAACGTTCAGGAGGTATTCCTTCAAACTGGAGGCCAATGGGTTTGAATAATCAAACACAGCTCTGGAAGGAAGTCTGCTGAAAGAAAAACTCCGGTATTATTGAGCGAAAACAAAATGTTCGAAGGAAACTACGTTGCTGGTCGGGGCACTATTGCAGACCAAAGAGTGAAGTGATCAAGCTGGAAAACAGGCGATCGTTGCACAAATCGTGATGGATGGATACAGAACGTCAGTGGGGAAGGGCGTTATTCTGGATGGATGTCAGTGGTGTGTGGTGTCGTCATGGGTCTGTGCTGGGAACTCTGTTGAACGACTTAAACGTAAATGCAGATGGGTTGGTGAGCAAGATTGCAGATGACATTCACATTGGTGGACAGTAAGGAAGGTGGTACTATTGTACGTGTCATGTTCACCTAATCTGAGGAAAGATATTCTTGCCATAGAGGGAGTACAGAGAAGGTTCACCAGATTGATCCCTGGGATGGCAGGACTTTCATATGAAGAAAGACTGGATAGACTCGGCTTGTACTCGCTGGAATTTAGAAGATTGAGGGGGGATCTTATAGAAACTTACAAAATTCTTAAGGGGTTCGACAGGTTAGATGCAGGAAGATTGTTCCCGATGTTGGGGAAGTCCAGAACAAGGGGACACAGTTTAAGGATGAGGGGGAAGTCTTTTAGGACCGAGATGAGAAAGGCTTTTTTCACACAGAGAGTGGTGAATTTGTGGAATTCTCTGCCACAGAAGGTAGTTGAGGCCAGTTCATTGGCTATATTTAAGAGGGAGTTAGATGTGGCCCTTGTGGCTAAAGGGATCAGGGGGTATGGAGAGAAGGCAGGTACAGGATACTGAGTTGGATGATCAGCCATGATCATAGTGAATGGCCGAAGGGCCGAATGGCCTCCTCCTGCACCTATTTTCTATGTTTCTAAGTCAGCAGGTCCGCATCACAAGCTTCCGAGAATTTTCAGGCCATTGCAGGTGGAAATAGCGGAGGTACTCTCAATGACCTGTTAATGCTGTTTCATAGCCGTAGAACCAGCCAATCCCCATCGACCAACACTACTCTTCTACATCCCGCAGCTCCGCTCTTGCTCCCCCTCCCCCCACTCGCAACAAGGAAAGGATCCCCCTCGTTCTCACCTTCCACCCCACCAGCCAGCGGATCCAACATATCATCCACCAACATTTCCGTCACCTACAACAGGACCCCACCACTGGCCATATCTTCCCATCCCCTCCCCTCTCTGCGTTCCGCAGAGACCGTTCCCTCCGCAACTCCCTGGTCCACTCGTCCCTTCCTACCCAAACCACCCTAACCCCGGTCACTTTCCCTTGCAACCGCACGAGATGCAACACCTGTCCCTTTACCTCCCCCCTCAACTCCATCAAAAGACCCAAACAGTCTTTCCAGGTGAGACAGAGGTTCACCTGCACCTCCTCCAACCTCATCTATTGCATCCGCTGCTCTAGATGTCAACTTATTTATATCGGCGAAACCAAGCGCAGGCTCGGCGATCGCTTCGCTGAACACCTGCGCTCGGTCCGCATTAACGCAACTGATCTCCCGGTGGCCCAGCACTTTAACTCCCCCTCCCATTCCCAGTCTGACCTCTCTGTCATGGGCCTCCTCCAGTGCCATAGTGAGGCCCGCCGGAAATTGGAGGAGCAGCACCTCATATTTCGCCTGGGCATTTTGCGGCCCGGTGGTATGAACGTCGACTTCTCCAACTTCAGATAGCTCCTCTGTCCCTCCCTTCCCCTCCTCCTTCCCAGATCTCCCTCTATCTTCCTGTCTACACCTATATCCTTCCTTTGTCTCACCCCCGACATCAGTCTGAAGAAGGGTCTCGACCCGAAACGTCACCCATTCCTTCTCTCCCGAGATGCTGCCTGACCTGCTGAGTTACTCCAGCATTTTGTGAATAAATCGATTTGTACCAGCATCTGCAGTTATTTTCTTATAATGCTGTTTCAATACTTGTTGCTGTTGATGTAGGGGGGAGTCACAACTATTTGTGCCTTGTTCCAAACTGGGCAGACAATCTTCCCTCGATGGTGTGGGTGCTTTGACCCGGGGCATGATTAAACGTCAACTAGGGTTTATGAAAGGCCATGAAGGTGGTAACCAACTTATCGAACAAATTGGGACAATTATGTCGAAGTTGTACGTAGATTGCGAGAAAGTGTTTATTAAGCGGCGAAGTAACACGAACGACGAATCTAACGGCTTAGAATGTATATCTTCATCATGGTTACAAGACAGGACAGTGTTGCCAAGTGTAATACGAATCGGTGTGAAATGTGAGACGAGCAAGAATTAAAAGTACTATATATGAATGCGAGAAGTATAAAAAGTAAAGTAGATGAGCTCGAGGCTCAGTTAGAGATTGGTACATAAGACATTGTGGGGATTACAGAGACGTGGCTTCAGGAGGATCGGGCGTGATAACTTAATATTCAGGGTTATAAATCCTATAGAAAGGACAGGCAGGTGGGCAGAGGAGGTGGGGTAGCACTGTTGTTGAGGGACGAACTTCAGTCCCTGGCAAGTGGTGACATTGGGACTAACGAGGTAGAGTCACTGTGGATAGAGTAGAGGAATTGTAAAGGTAAGAAGACACTAATTGGTGTTATCTACAGACCCCCAAACAGTAGCCTGGATATAGGGTGTAAGTTGCAGCATGAGATACAACTGGCATGTAACAATGGTAATGCCACTGTGGTGATGGGGGATTTCAATGTGCAGGTAGACTGGGAAAATCATGTTGCTTCTGGACCCCAAGAAAGAGAGTCTGTAGAGTGCCTCCGAGATGGAGTCTTAGGGTAGCTTGTGCTGGAGCCTACCAGAGAAAGGGCAATTCTGGATTTAGTGTTGTCCAATGAACCAGATTTGATAAGAGAACTCGAGGGAAAGGAGCCGCTTGGATGTAATGATCGGATTCGTTTTAATCTGCAATTCGAGAGGGAGAAGGTTAAATCGGAAGTGCCAGTGTTGCAGTTGAACAAAGGGGACTATAAAGGCATGAGAGAGGAGCTGGCCAATGTCGACTGGAAAGGGATCCTAGCAGGAATGACGGTGGAACAGCAATGGCAGGAATTTCTGGGAATAATCCGGAAGACGCAGGATCATTTCATTCCAAAGCGGAAGAAAGATTCAAAGGGGAGTAGGAGGCAACCGTGGCTGACAAGGGAAGTTAGGGATGGAACAAAACTCAACGAAAAGATGTACAACACAGCAAAAGGTAGCCGGAAGCCAGAGGATTGGGAAAATTTCAAAGAACAACAGAACGTAACAAAACGGGCAATGCGTGCTGAACCGATGAAGTACGAGGGGAATCCGGCCAAGAATATAAAGAAGGACAGTAATGGCTTCTTCAGATATGTTCAGAGAAAAAGATATGAAAGACAAATCTGGGTCCCTTGAAGGCAGATACGGGTGAAATTATAATGGTTACCAAGGAAATGGCAGAAGAGTTGAACAGGTACCTCGGATCTGTCTTCACTAAGGAAGACACTCGCTTGGATAGATTAGGCGAGTGGGCAAATGCATGGCAGATGCAATATAATGTGGATAAATGTGAGGTTATCCACTTTGGCGGCAAGAACAGGAAAGCAGAGTATTACCTGAATGGTGTCCGATTAGGAGAAGGGGAGATGCAACGTGACCTGGGTGTCATGGTGCACCAGTCATTGAAAGCAAGCATGCAGGTGCAGCAGGCAGTGAAGAAACCCAATGGTATGTTGGCATTCATAGCAAGAGGATTTGAGTTTAGGAGCAGGGAGGTTCTGCTGCAGTTGTACAGGGCATTGGTGAGACCGCACCTGGAGTATTGTGTGCAGTTTTGGTCTCCTAATCTGAGGAAAAACTTTCTTGCCTTAGAGGGAGTACAGAGAAGGTTCACCAGATTGATCCCTGGGATGGCAGGACTTTCATATGAAGAAAGACTGGATAGACTAGGCTTGTACTCGTGGAATTTAGAAGACTGAGGGGGGATCTTATAGAAACATATAAAATTCTTAAGGAGTTGGAGAGGCTCGATGCGGGAAGATTGTTGGGGGAGTCCAGAACCAGGGGTCACAGCTTAAGGATAAGGGGGAAGTCTTTTAGGACCGAGATGAGAAAACATTTCTTCACACAGAGAGTGGTGAGTCTGTGGAATTCTCTGCCACAGAAGGTAGTTGAGGCCAGTTCATTGGCTATATTTAAGAGGGAGTTAGATGTGGCCCTTGTGGCTAAAGGGATCAGGGGGTATGGAGAGAAGGCAGGTACAGGTTACTGAGCTGGATGATCAGCCATGATCATATTGAATGGCGGTGCAGGCTCGAAGGGCCGAATGGCCTACTCCTGCACCTATTTTCTATGTTTCTATGTTTCCAATCTCCCAGATGTACTAGAGGACAGAGGATCCAGGGGATAGACTAACTCAAAGAAATTTACATTAGGCGAGAAATAGAATTGGGTGGACTAATGGGACTGAAGTTTGATAAATCCCCAGGGCCCGACGGTCTACATCCCAGGGTATACCCATGGGTTGGCTCTATAAATAGTGGACGCATTGGTGATCATTTTCCCAATATTCAATAGAATCAGGCTCAGTTCCTGTGGATTGGAGGATAGCTAATGTTATCAAACAATTCGGGAAAGGAGCGAGACAGAAAACGGGGAATTACAGACCAGTTAGCTTGATATCGGTGGTGGGGAAGATGCTGGAGTCGACCTTTAAAGAGAAAATAACGGTGCATTTGGATAGGAGTAAAAGATAAGTCCAATTCAGCATGGATTTGCGAAAGGGAATTCATGCTTGATGAATCTTCTGGAATGTTTTGAGGATGTGACAAGTAAAATGGATGAATTGGATGTGGTGTATCTAGACTTTCAGAAAGCCTTTGATAAAGTCCCACACGGGAGATTGGTGAGCAAAATTAGAGCACATGGTATTGGGGGTAGGGTGTTGACATGGATAGATAATTGGTTGGCAGACAGGAAGCAAAGAGTAGGAATAAACGGGTCCTTTTCAGAATGACAGGCAGTGGCGAGTGGAGTGCCACAAGGCTCGGTGTTGGGGCTGCAACTATTTATCAGATATTAATGATTTGGATGAAGGAATTAGAAGTAACACTAGAAAGTTTGCAGACGACACAAAGCTGGGTGGCAATGTGAACTGCGAAGAGGACGGTAGGATGTTGCAGGGTGACCTGGACAGGTTGAGTGAGTGGGCAGATGCATGGCAGATGCAGTATAATATAGTTAAATGTGAGGTTATCCACGTTATCGGCAAAAACAAGGAGGCAGATTATCATCTCAATGGTGCAAGGTAAGATAAGGTGGAAGTGCAGCGAAACCTAGGTGTCCTTGTGCACCAGTCACTGGAAGCTGCAGCTGGCAGTGAAGAAAGCTAATGGCATGTTGGCCTTCATAACGAGAGGATTTGAGTATAGGACTAAAAGGGTTCTCCTGCAGTTGTATCGGGCCCTGGTGAGACCGCACCTGGAGTACTGTGTGCAGTTTGGAAGTAAGAATAGAAAGGCAGATTATTATCTGAATGGTGTCAAGTTAGGAGGAGGGGGAGTTCAACGAGATCTGGGTGTCCTAGTGCATCAGTCAATGAAAGGAAGCATGCAGGTACAGCAGGCAGTGAAGAAAGCCAATGGAATGTTGGCCTTCGTAACAAGAGGGGTTGAGTATAGGAGCAAAGAGGTCCTTCTACAGTTGTACCGGGCCCTGGTGAGACCGCACCTGGAGTACTGTGTGCAGTTTTGGTCTCCAAATTTGAGGAAGGATATTCTTGCTATGGAGGGCGTGCAGCGTAGGTTCACTAGGTTAATTCCCGGAATGGCGGGACTGTCGTATGATGAAAGGCTGGAGCGATTGGGCTTGTATACACTGGAATTTAGAAGGATGAGGGGGGATCTTATTGAAACATATAAGATAATTAGGGGATTGGACACATTAGAGGCAGGAAACATGTTCCCAATGTTGGGGGAGTCCAGAACAAGGGGCCACAGTTTAAGAATAAGGGGTAGGCCATTTAGAACGGAGATGAGGAATAACTTTTTCAGTCAGAGAGTGGTGAAGGTGTGGAATTCTCTGCCTCAGAAGGCAGTGGAGGCCAGTTCGTTGGATGCTTTCAAGAGAGAGCTGGATAGAGCTCTTAAGGATAGCGGAGTGAGGGGGTATGGGGAGAAGGCAGGAACGGGGTACCGATTGAGAGTGATCAGCCATGATCGCATTGAATGGCGGTGCTGGCTCGAAGGGCTGAATGGCCTACTCCTGCCATTCAGACAGACAGACAGACATACAGACAGACAGACAGACAGACAGACAGACAGACAGACAGACAGACAGACAGACAGACAGACAGACAGACAGACACAGGCAGAGACAGACAGACAGACAGACAGACAGACAGACAGACAGACAGACAGACAGACAGACAGACAGACAGACAGACAGACAGACAGGCAGGCAGGCAGGCAGAGAGACAGACAGACAGACAGACAGACAGACAGACAGACAGACAGACAGACAGACAGACAGACAGACAGACAGACAGACAGACAGACAGACAGACAAGGCAGACAGGCAGGCAGACAGACAGACAGACAGACAGACAGACAGACAGATAGATTTTTGATAGAGAGAGATAGAGAGAGATAGAGAGAGAGAGCGAGCGAGCGATAAGCGAGTGACGAGAGCAGAGCAGACAGAGAGAGACGAGGCGAGAGAGAGAGAGGAGAGAGAGAGAGAGAGAGAGAGAGAGAGAGAGAGAGCGAGCGAGAGAGAGAGAGAGAGAGAGAGAGAGAGAGAGAGAGAGAGAGAGAGAGAGAGAGAGAGAGAGAGAGAGAGAGAGAGAGGGAGAGAGAGGAGGGAGAGAGAGAGAGAGGGAGAGAGAGAGAGAGAGAGAGAGAGGGAGAGGGAGAGAGAGAGAGGAGAGAGAGAGAGAGAGAGAGAGAGAGAGAGAGAGAGAGAGGAGAGAGAGTGAGAGAGAGAGAGAGAGAGAGAGAGGAGAGGGAGAGGGAGAGGGAGAGGGAGAGGGAGAGGGAGAGGGAGAGGAGAGGGAGAGGGAAAGAGAGAGAGAGAGAGAGAGAGAGAGAGAGAGAGAGAGAGAGAGAGAGAGAGAGAGAGAGAGAGAGAGAGAGAGAGAGAGAGAGAGAGAGAGAGAGAGAGAGAGAGAGAGAGAGAGAGAGAGAGAGAGAGAGAGAGAGAGAGGAGGGAGAGAGGGAGAGGGGGAGGGGGTGGAGAGGGACAGGGACAGGGAGAGGAATATGATGAGGGAGAGGGAGAGAGAGTATCAGTCTACGATTTGGTCGTTGGTCCATGGTACATTTGTGAGAGCGTGGGTTCTTTCTGTACCAGTCATTCTCTGATACATTGTAGGAGTGCATGGTGCAAGATCTACCTGACACAGTGTGACGTTCATTCTATTCATTTCATTGTCGCTTTGGTCCAGAATTTTACTCACTGTGCATAATCGATCTATATTTACTATTCAGGCTATGTTTTGTCCTACAGTATTAGATAATAGACAATAGACAATAGACAATAGATGCAGGAGGAGCCATTCGGCCCTTCGAGCCTGTACGCACCGCCATTCAATGTGATCATTGC
>NC_135991.1:2799069-2819763 GCF_053455715.1 Rhinoraja longicauda
CTCAATCAGTACCCCGTTCCCTGCCTTCTCCCCATACCCCCTGACTCCGCTATCCTTAAGAGCTCTATCCAGCTCTCTCTTGAATGCATTCAGAGAATTGGCCTGAGAGTGGGGAGAGGGGTGCGGGAGTGGGGGTTTTTGGGATGGTGGAGTGAGGGAGGAGAGGGTGCTGCACCAACGCAGGAGAGGCAACCCTAAGGGGAGGGGGATGGGAGAGAGGAGGGAGAGGGAGGGGAGAGGGAGGGGGAGGAAGGGGGAGGAAGGGGGAGGGAGGCGGAGGAGGGGAGGGGGAGGGGGGAGGGAATGTAGGGGTGTGGATGTAGGGGGTGGTTGAGGAGTGGAGGGCGGCCGAGGGTGGATGGTGGGGTGTTGGGGAGGGTGGGGGGAGGGAGGAGAGAGAGAGGGAGGGGGAGGAGGGGAGGGGGGATGGGGGATGTAATGGTGTGGGAGGTACGGGTGGTGGAGGAGTTGAGGGCGGGGCATGGTGGGGTGTTGGGGAGGGAGGGGAGGGAGGGAGATGGCGGCAGGGGATGTAGGGGTGTGGGAGGAGTGGAGGGGGAGGGAGGGAGGGGGGGAGGTGGAGGAGGAGGAGGGTAGGGGGGATGTAGGGGTGTGGGGAGGTAGGGGCTGGTGGAGGACGGGGAGGGGTGGATGGTGTGTTGTTGGGGAGGAGGGGGAGTGGGGATTACTGGGAGATTAGGGAGGGAGGGGTGGAGAGGGAGAGGGAGTGGAGGGGGTGGGAGGAGAGGAGGGAGGCGGGAGGAAGTGAGGGTGGGAGGAGGAATGGAGAGAGGGTGAGAAGGGAGGGAGGGGAGCAACGTAAGGATGGAGGGGAGGAGAGTATGGAGAGTGGATCGGTGTGCGGTGTAGGGGGAAGTGGGGAAGAGAGGGTGGTGCACCAATGCAGGAGAGGCAATCCTACGGGGTGGGGGAGGGGGGAGAGGGGAGGGGGAGAGGGAGCAGGGGCAGGGGACGGTGAGCGGTGAAGGTAGGGGTGCGAGGGCGATGGGGACGTGGGGGGAGAGGGAGGGGGAGGGAGAGGGGGGAGGGGGAGAGGGAGCAGGGGACGGAGAGCGGGGAGGGGTAGGGGTGCGAGGGCGATGGGGACGAGCGGGAGTGTAGGGAAGAGAGGGAGAGAGGGAGGGGGTATGTGAGAGTGGAGGGGAGGGAGCGGGGAGTTGGGTAGGAAAGGGGTGCTGCACCACTACAGGAGTGGTCTGGGCCCAACTGGTCCACTTGGTCTCGTCTGTAAAGTTATCTCCTGGTTGATTTGCGCACACGTTCCCAATCACATGCATAATCCCTGCACCAATAGATAAGATATCCTCGTCTCCTCGAAATGAATTGCATTTGCAATTCCTGACCGCCGACTCAACCTTTCAATTTACGGGTTTAAAGGCTATCCCAGTACTCCCAAGACCCTTCACACCTCCGATTTCTGAATCCTCTCCGCATTGAAAGTGTAGTCTATGCCTATATTTATTTTATAAGAAAATAACTGCAGTTGCTGGTACAAATCGAAGGTGTTTATTCACAAAATGCTGGAGTAACTCAGCAGGTCAGGCAGCATCACGGGAGAGAAGGAATGGGTGACGTTTCGGGTCGAGACCCTTCTTCAGACTGATGTCAGGGAAGGATATAGGTGGAGACAGGAAGATAGAGGGAGATCTGGGAAGGAGGAGGGGAAGAGAGGGACAGAGGAACTATCTAAAGTCGGAGAAGTCGATGTTCATACCACTGGGCTGCAAGCTGCCCAGGCGAAATATGAGGTGCTGTTCCTCCAATTTCCGGTGGGACTCACTATGGCACTGGAGGAGGCCCATGACAGAAAGGTCAGACTGGGAATGGGAGGGGGAGTTGAAGTGAAATATTTATTTTACCGAGCATAGTCTCCTTTCACAACATGTCCAAGTCCTTCTGCTGACTCCCTCCTTTTTCCTCAACAGTCTGCACCATCTCCAATATTCGTAGAACCCGCAAATATAGCCACAGAGGCAACTCTTCCATCTTCCAGATCATGGTCATATAATATGAACAATAGCGGGCCTATCATCACACCTGTGCAATAACCCAAGCCACCGGAATCCAATCTTCCTTTAATCCCACCCTTTGCCTTCTGTCAGCCAGCCAATCCGTTGCCCATGCTCGGACCTCCTCTCTAATACCACGGCCTCCAATCATGTTTAGCTGCCTCATGCACGGCAGGTTATCAAATGCTTTCTGTAAGGTCCCCACCCACAAGAAAGGATATGAAATCTGTTCTCCTTCATCTTGAACCTATGTCCTCTGGTCCTCAATTCCCCTACTCAGGGCAAGAGATTCTGTGCATCTATCCGATCTATACCTCTCGTGATTTTATACACCTCTATAAGATCACCCGCATTCTCCTGCGCTCCAAGGAGTGGCGATCCAGTCTACTCAACCTCTCTCTGTAGCTCAAACCCTCTAGTCCTGCCAACATCTTCGCAAATCTTCTCTGAACACTTTCAAGCTTGATAATATATTTCCTATAACCATGGTGCCCAGTCCTGAACACAATACTCTAAATGCGAACTCACCAACGCCTTGTACAGCTGCAACATGACCTCCCAACTTCGAAACTCATAGGTGGAACATAAAACTATAGCGCACATGGATAGATCACAATGTCTTCGATCACAATGTCTGTGTCGAAAATGAAGAAAGGTTAAACTAATTGATGCCTGCATGTGATTCACATCCACAAGTTTCTTGCACATCGACACGTCTTTCGTAAAACCAATTAAACTACATGGAATTTTCTTTCAGTGTCACCTCCGATAGTGCGTTCCATGCACCCACGACAGTGTAAAAATGATTTGCACGTCTCCATGAAACATCTCTAACTTTAAACCGGAACGTTGCAGACATTGTTATTTACATCCCGTCTACACGATCCATGCCTCATATTTTCATAAACTTCTATCTGCTCTCACCTCAACCTTGGGCCCTCAGGAGATCCTGCTGTATTTCTTGATAACGATCTTCATTGTATGCGATCGCAGGTCTTTCAATGAATGCGTGGAAAGTTACTAAACTTCCTTTGTACTTTCTCATGCAAACAGCTGTGATAGACAACAAACTGCAATGGGCCGAACGGCGACCCCTGAGGAACACCACAAGACACATGTCTTCACTATAAAGAGTAACCTTCCATCACCATATTCTGCTTACTTCCAGTATCCAATTAGAAGGTCTTTTTGGATTTCACACACTCTAACTTTTGACAGCAGCCTATCACGAGGAACCCAATGAAAGGTCTTGCTCAAGTCCACATAGGTTATTTATATTCCTGCCCACAACAACCTACGAGTTATAAACAAAACTCGAGATTAAACAATAGACAATATGTGCAGGAGGGGGCCATTCGGCCCTTCGAGCCAGCACCGCCATTCAATGTGATGATGGCTGATCATTCTCAATCAGTACCGCGTTCCTGCCTTCTCCCCATACCCCCTGACTCCGCTATCCTTAAGAGCTCTATCTAGCTCTCTCTTGAATGCATTCCGAGAAATGGCCTCCACTGCCTTCTGAGGCAGAGAATTCCACAGATTCACAACTCTCTGACTGAAAAAGTTTTTCCTCATCACAGTTCTAAATGGCCTACCCCTTATTCTTAAACTGTGGCCCCTTGTTCTGGACTCCCCCAACATTGGGAACATGTTTCCTGCCTCTAACAAGTCCAACCCCTTAATAATCTTATACGTTTCGATAAGATCTCCTCTCACCTTCTAAATTCCAGTGTATACAAGCCTAGTCGCTCCAGTCTTTCAACATATGACAGTCCCGCCATTCCGGGAATTAACCTAGTAAACCTACGCTGCATGCCCTCAATAGCAAGAATATCCTTCCTCAAATCTGGAGACTAAAACTGCACACAGTACTCCAGGTGCAGTCTCACTAGGACCCTGTACAACTGTAGAAGGACCTCTTTGCTCCTATATTCAACTCCTCTTGTTATGAAGGCCAACATTCCATTGGCTTTCTTCACTGCCTGCTGTACCTGCATGCTTCCTTTCAGTGACTGATGCACTAGGGCACCCAGATCTCGTTGTACGTCCCATGTTCCTAACTTGGCACCATTCAGATAATACTCTGCCTTCCTATTCTTACCACCAAAGTGGATAACCTCACACTTATCCCAACTCCCAAACAGAAAACCATCCTCACCATGCTCATAAAACAGAATCTGCCCATATCTTTCCAAATGAATTTATACCTTAAACCTCGCTTCCTCCCCAGCAATTTTCATAGAAGCATAGAAAATAGGTGCAGGTGGAGGCCTTTCGGCCCTTCGAGCCAGCACCGCCATTCATTGTGATCATGGCTGATCATCCACGATCAGTAACCTGTGCCCAACCTCTCCCTATATCCCACGATTCCACTCGCACTCAGAGTTCTATCTAACTCTATCTTAAATGCGGCCAGAGATTTGGCTTCCACAGCCCTCTGTGGCAGAGAGTTCCACAAATTCACAACTCTCTAGGTGTTCTCCTTCTCACACCACTTTTAAATGGCCACCCTTTATTCTAAGACTGTGGCCCCTATTTCTGGACTCGCCCAACATTGGGAACATTTTTCTCGCACCTCCCCTGGAGGAGCACGGCACCACAGTGAAGGATAAAGAAGATGGCTGCTGGCAGGACGGTGTCTTTGGCTCCACCACCCCAATCCCCTCTGCTCAACCCCCCTCCCCTCTCCACCCCCCCCCTCCTCCACCCCTCCTCCACCCCCCCCCTCCCCCGCCCCATTGAGAATAATCTTATTCTTATTCTTTTTAAGAGACAATTGATTTTAAAGAATAAACCCTATGAGGATCGGGCCCAACTTGGTCTCTGATCTTGTATATATATATATATCCGTATCTATCTATTCTTTCTATCTTTCTATCTTTTCTATCTTTCTCTCTTTCTCTCTCTCTCTCTCTCTCTCTCTCTCTCTCTCTCTCTCTCTCTCTCTCTCTCTCTCTCTCTATCTATCTATAAGAAAATAACTGCAGATGCTGGTACAAATCGATTTATTCACAAAATGCTGGAGTAACTCAGCAGGTCAGGCAGCATCTCAGGAGAGAAGGAATGGGTGACGTTTCGGGTCGAGACCCTTCTTCAGATATCTGTCTGTCTGTCTGTCTGTCTGTCTGTCTGTCTGTCTGTCTGTCTGTCTGTCTGTCTGTCTGTCTGTCTGTCTGTCTGTCTGTCTGTCTGTCTGTCTGTCTGTCTGTCTGTCTGTCTGTCTGTCTGTCTGTCTGTCTGTCTGTCTGTCTGTCTGTCTGTCTGTCTGTCTGTCTGTCTGTCTGTCTGTCTGTCTGTCTGTCTGTCTATCCCGGGTGTTCACCTGACCTCCCCTGACCTCCCCCTTTCAAAAAAAAAAAGAAAAGGTCCCCGCGGGCCACCGCCAGCGACCGTGCAGTCCCGCGCCGCTCCACCGCCCAGCAGCAGGTCACAGCCGTCGCTGTACCCGGCCCCCGGGACCAACAACAGGCTGCAGCTCCACCTGGCTCACACACACCGCGCTGGGCCCACAGCCCCCACCAGGCAGAGCCCTTCAGCACTGCTGGGTCCTACTGCCCACCCTCTACTACAGGTAACTGCAGCAGGGGTTCCACTGGGTCTCCCCCTTCCCCCTCCAGCCAGTTGACACCCAGTACTTCCCACATCGGTCCTCATGCCCCCCCTGCCCAGCTAACCCACCACCCCCCACCATACATCCCCTCCACCTGCCCCCCTGCCTCCATCCGACCCCAACCCCCACCATTGCCGGGTGTTCACCATCCCCCCTGACCTCCCCCTTTCAAAACCCTTAAATATACCTGGACTATCTCTGACATCTCCCTCCCGTTTCTGGACCTCACTATCTCCATCACAGGAGAAAAACTAGTGACGGACATTTACTATAAGCCCACCGACTCGCACAGCTATCTGGACTACACTTCTTCCCACCCGGTCCCCTGCAAAAAGTTTATCCCCTACTCCCAATTCCTCCGTCTTCGCCGCATTTGCGCCCGGGATGAGCTGTTTCAGACTAGGGCTTCCGAGATGTCCTCGTTTTTCAGAAAACGGGGCTTCCCCTCCTCCATTATAGATGAGGCTCTCACTAGGGTCTCTTCTACATCCCGCAGCTCCGCTCTTGCTCCCCCTCCCCCCACACGCAACAGGGACAGGATCCCCCTCGTTCTCACCTTCCACCCCACCAGCCAGCGGATCCAACATATCATATCATATCATATCATATCATATCATATATATACAGCCGGAAACAGGCCCCTTCGGCCCTCCAAGTCCGTGCCGCCCAGCGATCCCCGTACACAAACACTATCCTGCACCCACTAGGGACAATTTTTACATTTACCCAGCCAATTAACCTACATACCTGTACGTCTTTGGAGTGTGGGAGGAAACCGAAGATCTCGGAGAAAACCCACGCAGGTCACGGGGAGAACGTACAAACTCCTTACAGTGCAGCACCCGTAGTCAGGATCGAACCTGAGTCTCCGGCGCTACATTCGCTGTAAAGCAGCAACTCTACCGCTGCGCTACCGTACCGCCCTATCATCCACCAACATTTCCGTCACCTACAACAGGAACCCACCACTGGCCATATCTTCCCATCCCCTCCCCTCTCTGCGTTCCGCAGAGACCGTTCCCTCCGCAATTCCCTGGTCCACTCGTCCCTTCCTACCCAAACCACCCTAACCCCGGGCCCTTTCCCTTGCAACCGCACGAGATGCAACACCTGTCCATTTACCTCCCCCCTCAACTCCATCAAAGGACCCAAACAGTCTTTCCAGGTGAGACAGAGGTTCACCTGCACCTCCTCCAACCTCATCTATTGCATCCGCTGCTCTAGATGTCAACTTATTTATATCGGCGAAACCAAGCGCAGGCTCGGCGATCGCTTCGCTGAACACCTGCGCTCGGTCCGCATTAACGCAACTGATCTCCCGGTGGCCCAGCACTTTAACTCCCCCTCCCATTCCCAGTCTGACCTCTCTGTCATGGGCCTCCTCCAGTGCCATAGTGAGGCCCACCGGAAATTGGAGGAGCAGCACCTCATATTTCGCCTGGGCAGTTCGCGGCCCGGTGGTATGAACGTCGACTTCTCCAACTTCAGATAGCTCCTCTGTCCCTCCCTTCCCCTCCTCCTTCCCAGATCTCCCTCTGTCTTCCTGTCTCCACCTATATCCTTCCTTTGTCCCACCCCCGACATCAGTCTGAAGAAGGTTCTCGACCCGAAACGTCACCCATTCCTTCTCTCCCGAGATGCTGCCTGACCTGCTGAGTTACTCCAGCATTTTGTGAATAAATCGATTTGTACCAGCATCTGCAGTTATTTTCTTATCCGTCCGTCCGTCCGTCCGTCCGTCCATCCATCCGTCCATCCATCCATCTATCTATCTATCTCTATCTATCTATCTATCTATCTATCTATCTATCTATCTATCTATCTATCTATCTATCTATCTATCTATCTATCTATCTATCTATCTATCTATCTATCTATCTATCTATCTATCTATCTATCTATCTATCTATCTATCCATCTGTCTATCCATCCATCCATCCACCCACCCACCCATCCACTCCAATATCTCCGAGAAAGAGCACGAGAAAGAAGGGATAAAGAGACGCAACAAGAAAGAGCTCAACGTCTCCAATATCCCCGATAAAGAGAGCGAGACGGAAGGGATAAAGACAAACAACAAGAAAGAGCTCAACGTCTCCAAAATCTCCGAGAACGAGAGCGAGGCAGAAGGGATGAAGAGACGCAACAAGAAAGAACTCAACGTTTCCAATATCTCAGAGAAAGAGCACGAGAAAGAAGGGATAAAGACAAACAACAAGCGAAAACTGAACGTCGAGAGCATGACCGAGAAAGAGCATGAGACAGAAGGAATGAAGAGACGCAACAAGTGAGAACTGAACGTCGAGAGGATCTCCGTGAAAGAGCGCAAAGCAGAAGGGATGAAGAGACGGCAGGTGAAGAAGCTAGAAGGCTGGCTGAACAGCGGTCCAGAGATAGAGAGACAACTAGAAGAAATGCACAACTCGAACGGAGAAATCTTTCTGCTGATGTTGGTGACATGACGAAGATTTGCCCTCAGTGTCGAGCGTACCGTTTCTCTGGAGAAACCACAAACTTTTGCTGCATGAAGGGCAAGGTCAACATTGCTCCTCTCCGGCCACTATCTGCTGAACTCATGACATTGTACACTACTGACACACCGCAAGCAAACGAGTTCAGAACGAATATTCGACAATACAACTGCCTCTTTCAAATGACGTCATTCGGTGCCAAGGAAGTGCTGCCACCAAGGCCTGGATGGAATCCCTCAGTCATCATTCAAGGGCAGATTCATCATTACCTTGGTCCGTTGATGCCTGGCCTAGACCAGCCAAGTCAATTCTTGCAGATCTATTTCATGGACCCCCAAGATAGCATTCAATTGCGAATATGTGTATTGCAAGATGCTGGCATTCAAAGAGAAATTGTTGAGATTCTTGAACAATTGATAAGATTAAATAACATTAATTCACTTAACATTGCCAAGGATAGAATTAGAGATTTGCCAGAGGCATAAATCGTCATTGATCCAGATCGACGGCCAGCCTATGAACATGAAAGGCGATTCAACACACAAATTGCCAACGAAGTTGCTGTCTTAATACCAAACAATGATGAACCTGGGACAATATCACGGCACATTGTCTTGAAAGAAAGAGGAGGACACCTGCAAATCATTTCAGAGTCTCATAGGTCATATGACAGTCTTCAATACGTCCTTTTTTCCGCTTGGAGATGATGGATGGCATCACCAACTTGAAATGAGTGCCAGCAAGAAACTGACAGCGATGAGATTTTATGCCTATAGGATCATGAATCGTAATAATGAATTTAACCAACTTTTGAGAGGAGGACGACTCTTTCAACAATATGTCGTCGACATGGCTGCTAAGATTGAGAGCGATAGGCTCAATTATACTCGCGTAAATCAACCATCGTTGAGATCAACAACTTACAACGCCCTGACGATGCCTTGAATGATAATGATGATTTGGATAACATTGGAAAACGCATAATCCTCTCCTCAACATTTGTCGGTGGACCGAGATACATGATGGAACGATGCCAGGACGCCATGATGTATGTTCGGAAGTACGGCAATGCTTCGTTTTTCATTACGATGACTTGCAATCCGAAGTGGAGCGAGATCCGACCGTGCCTCTTTTGGAATCAGCAGCCGTGTGATAGACCAGACTTGATTGCAAGGGTCTTCGATCTGAAAAGAAAACTCTTCATCAAGTGCCTTGCTGGACCTGATGGCCTCTTTGGAAATTGTATAGGTTTTGTCTTGACTGTGGAATATCAGAAGAGGACTGCCTCATTTGCACTGTCTGCTGTGGCTTGACGAAGCGAATAAGCCACGGCCACGAGATGTTGACAGATTTGTGCAAGCTGAAATACCAGACCCGCAGTTAGATCCTGAGCTGCATGGATTGCTACTAAAGCACATGATTCATGGACCGTACTGCAACCACACCTCTCAGTGTTGGAAGAATGGAAGATGCAGTAAGAGATTCCCGAAGCCATTTATCGAGAGCACAAGGTGTGGAGATGATTCATATCCTATGCACAGGAGAAGATGTCCAGATATGGGAGGATTTCAAGGACATCAAGAAGGACGCAGGCATCGACCTATTACTTCTGAATGGGTGGTGCCCTATAATGCTCAACTCTTGAAGTTGTTCCAATGTCACATGAATGTTGAGATATGCTCTTCTGTCAAGTCGGTCAAATACGTCATCAAGTACACCTTGAAGGGGAGTGATCAAGCAGTTTTTGGACTTAACAGGGATGACGAGATTATACAGTACTTGACTGGAAGATACATTGGTCCATCAGAAGCAGTGGGATCAATCCTTGGATTTCCAACTCATGAGAGTCACCCTCCTGTCATTCGACTCCAGGTACATCTACCACAAGAACAACGAGTCCTTATCACAGCCGATGCTGTTCAGCGGGTGAGAAATTATGATTTCGCGAGAACAACTTTAACTGCATTCATGGAATTGTGTTCTCGAGATCAATTTGCACGGACTTTGTATTACGCTGATGTTCCCCGGTTTTACACGTGGAACAATAAGAAATGGCAAAGAAGGAAGGTTGGAAAGATAGTGGAGGATTTTCCAGGTTTTTTTGAAGTCAACGTTCTGGGACGGGTGTATACAGTTTCTCCAAGATGTGGTGATCTGTACTACTTGAGACTGCTTCTCCATCACATAAAAGGGGCAGTATCCTTTGATTCATTAAGGACACATGATGGACATATTCTTTCTCCATTCAAAGACGTCTGCAGAGAAAGAGGTTTGTTGCAAGATGATGACCATTGGCGACAGACGATGGAAGATGATGAGAGGACAAAACTCCCTGGTGCAATAAGAGATTTATTTGTTGTTTTGCTGATGAACGATGAGGTCAACAATCCTCGACAACTATGGGATCGCTTCAAGAATTCAATGTCTCAGAATTTCCTTGAAAAATAATCGACACTAAACAGTCATCAAAATATCATGATTGATGAGAGGCATCATGATCAAGCTCTGTTGTATATTCAAGACAAGCTTGCGAATTACAACAAGACCTTGGGATACTTTCATTTGCCCAAACCAAGAAATGGATGGATGAACATTGTTGACAATCCAGAATTGCTGCATGAGTTGCAGTATAGTGTGCCTGAACAACAGCAGTTTGTTGCAGAGAAGGAGCCGATGCTGAATGCTGAGCAAAGAGTCGTGTATGACCATGTGTGCGGCTGTTTGGTTAGGAATGTTCCTTCAATGATTTTCATTGATTCCCCAGCAGGAACGGGAAAGACATTTCTCACAAATTTGATACTCTCCAAAGTTGGAGGTAAAGGTGATGTTGCTTTTGCTGTAGCATCCTCTGGGATAGCAGCTACATTGATGCCTGGTGGAAGAACTGCACATTCTCGATTCAAGATACCCATCGAAGTGAGCGAGAATACAATGTGCAACATTGAGAAGAAATCCTACACGGCACAATTGATCAGGCAAGTGAGACTGATTGTTTGGGATGAGTGTCCGATGATTAGGAGGGAGAGCTTCGAAGCCGTGGATAGAACTCTTCGAGATATATGCACCAAGGATGACCCTTTTGGCGGTATTATTTCCGTTTGTTGTGGTGATTTTCGACAACTCCTTCCTGTTGTAAAAAGGGGAAATTATGCTACTATTGAAAATTCATGCATCAAGAAATCCTACTTGTGGAGGACTTTCACCAAGTTCAACTTGAAGAGGAATATGCGATTGAGAGATGAAGAAGACGACTATTCTCAATTTTTACTGAATGTTGGAGAAGACAGGATTTCGAAAAATGAAGACGATGAGATTGAAATCCCACAAGACATGGTTCTATCAGCAGGATCACTGGAGGATTGCATTGATTTTATATATCCCACCTTCGACAATCCTGCCGAATTATTCTCCAACAATTGTATCTTGGTTCCGCTGAATGATATTATGAGGAGCATCAACTCTAGATGTATCAGACACTTCCCTGGAATCATGAAGAAATACCTTTCTTTCAATGCTGTGACCGAGGGAACTAATGCTATTCACTTCCCAACAGAATTCCTCGATTCAGTGGAGATCTCTGGATTATCACCGCACAAATTGGAGTTGAAAAAGGGACCTCCGATAATTTTAATGAGAAATTTGGCACCACCAAGACTATGCAACGGAACGAGGATGATTGTGGAATAGCTACACAATAATCTGATCGTTGCAAAAATCACCATTGGAGCCTTCAAAAATGAAATTGTAATGATTCCTAGGATACCGCTTACTTTGACAGAAGGTGAAGACATTCCCTTTCAGCGGAGACAATTCCCCGTTCAGACGTGTTTTGCTCTGACAATCCACAGAGTACAAGGATAGACCATGGAAAAATGTGTTGATATACCTGGAGAAAACGGTATTTCAGCATGGTCAATTGTATGTGGCTCTTAGCCGAGGAAAGGCTAGGGGAAAATATCAAAGTTTTCCTGAAGGATAGGATATCAACGAAGAATGTTGTCATTCGACGCGTGCTTTGCTGAACAATGACTCCCCAAGTGGGACCTGGACCAATGAGGCGTCGAGCGGGAGGTCAGAGCATATTAATCGACGGCACGTGTGGAGGAGCGGAAGGAGCCAATCAGAATGCACCACATGGAACCCGGACCAATTAGGCGTTGAGCGTCACGCACAGAACCAGCGGACTTTTAACGTAAGTATTAGATCAATGGGCCGCAACTGCACAGGGGCGGACCCGTTGGGTTGGCATTGAGTCACCATTAGCAAAGACATCGAGAGGCAGAATGGAACAAGAGGAGCAACAATAAATAACGGAACGTGTGAGGATCAATGAGAAAGAACGCAAAACAGAAAGTGACAGGTACTATAGAGTCTTTTTGATTGAGGTTTATTTTATTTCAAGAAAAAAAGCAATTTTGATCTAATGCTTTCGTGTTCATTAGGAAGTAGGTTTTTATTTAGAATTTATAAAAATATACATCCTGATATTTCTATACTTTTTAAGATCATGCCAAGAGGAGGGAGCAAACAAGTCACAGCTTGGTCAAGGAAGGAACGACGCAAGGAGACATCGAGAGGGAGTGATTAGCAGAAGAGACATCGAGAGGCAGTGAGGAGCAGAATGGAAAAAGAGGAGCAACAATAAATAACGGAACGTGTGAGGATCAACGAGAAAGACGCAAAACGGAAAGTGACAGGTACCAAAGAACCTTTTTGATTGAGATTTATTTTATTTCCAGAAAAAAAAATTGCCATTTTGATCTAATGCATTCGTGCTCATTAGTATGTAGCTTTTTATTTAGAATTTATAAAAATATACATCCTGATATTTCTATACTTTTTAAGATCATGCCAAGAGGAGGGAGCAAACAATTCACAGCATGGTCAAGGAAGGAACGACGCAAGGAGACATCGAGAAGCAGTGAGGAGCAGAGGGGAACAAGAGGAACAACAACAAATAACTGATTTGTGAGGATCAACGAGAAAGAACGCAAAAAAGAAAGTGACAGGTACTGAAGATTTTTTTTGTTTGAGGTTTATTTTATTTCAAGAAAAGAATTACCATTTTTATCTAATGCTTTCGTGTTCATTAATTAGGATTATTTTTGAAGTTCATCAATATATACATCCTGATGAATTTCTATCTTTTTTAAATCATGCCAAGAGGAGGGGGCAAACGTGTTGCAGCTTGGTCAAGGAAGGAACGAAGCAAAGAGACATTGAGAGGGAGTGAGTAGCAGAAGAGGACAAAAGGAGCAACAACAAACAACTGAACGTGTGGGGATCAACGAGAAAGAACGCAAAACTGAAAGTGACAGGTACTAAAGATCCTTTTTGATTGAGGTTTATTTTATTTCAAGAAAATAAATTGCCATTTTGATCTAATGCTTTTGTGTTCATTAATGAATAGGTTTTTATTTGGAATTTAAAAATATGTACATCCTGATATATTTCTATCTTTTTAAAATCAGGCCAAGAGGAGGGACCAAACAGGTCAAGGAAGGAACGACGCAAAGAGACATCGATACGGAGTGAGTAGCAGAAGAGAACAAGAGGAGCAACAACAAATAACTGAACGTGTTAGGATCAACGAGAAAGAACGCAAAAATGAAAGTGACAGGTACTAAAGAACCTTTTTGATTGAGGTTTATTTTATTTCAAGAAAAAAAATTGCCACTTTGATCTAATGCTTTCATGTTCATTAATTAGGATTTCATTTAGAAGTTTACAAATACATACATACATCCCGATGAATCTAACTCTTTTGGATCATGCCAAGAGTAGGGAGCAAACAAGTCGTAGTTTGGTCAAAATTGCCACTTTGATCTAATGCTTTCGTGTTCATTGGTAAGTAGATTTTTATTTAGAATTTATAAATATATACTTCCTGATATTTCTATACTTTTTAGATCATGCCAAGTCCTCAGCATGTGACATCACAATGCACGCCTTTAATTGCGCTCCCCCTCCCCTGGAGGAGCATGGCACGAGAGTGAAGGAGAAAGAAGATGGCCGCTGGCAGGATGGTGTCAGTGGTTCCCCCACCCCATTCCCCCTCCTCACCCACCCCTCCCCTCTCACCCTCCCCTCTCCACCCCCCCCCCCCCACCTCGTCTCGCCCCATTGAGATTTTTTTTTTTTTGAACAGACACTTTATTTTAAAGGAAAAAACGCGATTTCCCCAGGTTACAATGGAAACCCTACGAGGACGGGCCCAACTAGTCTGTATCTATCTTATTAAAAGTCAGATCTTGTGTATGTATGAATATATGTATATATATATATCTGTGATTCGGCTGATTACGGCAAAACGGTAAACCGTAGCGCCGCGATTTTTGCGCCGCCTTAATCACCACGCGGACAGCTGCTGGAAAATGGTTTTTTAATTTAATTCGGTCGCATATTTTTTAAGTGACAGAGGTTTTAAACAGCTGCCCCCCCCCCCCCCCCCCTGGTTTATTGAAGGTTTTCAGGGGGGCGCTGTGGTGCGGCTGTGCTCAGTACGCATGCGCGGCATCTCCTCACTTGTATATATATTTCACTGATTTCGGCTGATTACGGCAAAACGGTAAACCGTAGCGCCACAATTTTTGCACCGCCTAATCACACCGCTGGACGCTTGCCGAAAATGATAAATTTAGTTAATTCAGTCGTATATATTTTTAAGTTACAGCGATTTTTGCACCGCCTTAATCACCACGCGGTTCGCTGGTGGAAAATGATTTTTTTATTTAATTCGGTCGCATATTTTTTAAGTTACAGAGGTTTGAAAGCGCTGCCCCCCCTTGATTTATTGAAGGTTTTCAGGGGGCGCTGTGGTGCGGATTTAGTTTTCAGCGTGTGTATGTCTGCGATTTCGGCTGATTTCGGAAAAACGGTAAACCGTAGCGCCATGATTTTTGCACCGCCTTAATCGCACCGCTGGACGCTTGCCGAAAATGATGTTTTTATTTAATTCGGTCGTATATTTGTTAAGTTATCGAGGTTTAAATGTCAAGACTTTTTTTTCTCAGTTATTTCGGCTGCTTTCGGCAAAAACGGTGAACTGTAGCACCGCCTTCATCACCGCGCCGAACGCTGCTGGAAAATGATATTTTTATTTGATTCGGTCGTGTATTTTTTAAGTTACAGAGGTTTTAGTAATAAATTTTTAAAAAACAGACGTTTTTTCAATTGCCTTCAGCGTGTGACGTCAAAAAGCTCGCGCAACCCCCCTCCTACTGATTTATTGAAGGCTTTCAGCGTGGCGCTGCTGTGCGTCTGTGCGTATGGGCTCACCTCTCCTCTCTCCCCTTGCTTCTCTCCTCTCTCTCACACCCGGGAGACCCTCTCCCCGCTACCCCCCCCCCCCCCCGGACCTTTCACTGATGCGCTCCCCACCCCCCCCCCCCCCCCCCCGGACCTTTCACTGATGCGCTCCCCCGCCCCCCACGGACCTTTCACTAATGCGCAACCCCCCCCCCCCCCCGGAACTTTCACTGATGCGCTCCCCGCCCCCCCCCCCCCCGGGACCTGTTGGTGCTGGGGGCAAGAGAGAGTAGGGGAAAGGGGGGTGCTGGGGAAAGGGGGGGGAGAGAGAATGGTGGCGGGGTCTGAGAATGGGGACTGGGGAGGGGGACAAAAGGGGTCATCCGGAGGGAGCTTGGTGGTGGGGGAAATAGGGGTACTGGGAAAAGGGGAGGTCGTGGGGAAAGGGGGGGTGTGGGGAGAGTAAGATTGGGGGAGGAGAGAATGGGGGGTGTGGGAATGGGCCCACTAAAACTCAGATCTTGTACATATATATATATATTTCACTGATGTCGGCTGATTTCGGCAATTTCGGCAAAATGGTGAACCGTAGCGCCACGAGTTTTGTAGCGCCTTAATCACCACGCGGTTCGCTGCTGGAAAATGATATTTTCATTTAATTTGGTCGTATATTTTTTAAGTTACAGAGGTTTTAAAGCGCTGCCCCCCCCTGATTTATCGAAGTTTTGACAGAAGGGGGCGCTGGGGATTAATCTTCATTGTGATGTCACAATATCCCTGTGAGAAAACTCGAGCTGACCCCCCTCCCCCCCCCCCCCCCGCGGTATTCAGCGTGTGATGTCACAATGGACAAGCAGCTGCTATTGGGTGTCTACTCTTTACAAATTTACATTTTTTTTATGAGAAGCACTTGGTCAAGTCAAGTCAATTATATTTGTATAGCACATTTAAAAACAACCCACATTGACCAAAGTGCTGTTCATCTGATTAGGTACTAAGGAAAAAAATGAAACATACAGTGGCACGCAAATAGTTCACAGCACCTCCTCAATGAGCCTCAAACGCTAGGGAGTAGAAATAGGTTTTGAGCCTGGACTTAAAGGAGTGGATGGAGGGGGCAGTTCTGATGGGGAGAGGGATGCTGTTCCACAGTCTAGGAGCTGCAACCGCAAAAGCGCGGTCACCCCTGAGCTTAAGACCGGAAGCTTAGTGACCGGAAATTTTGTGAAAAGACACTGCGAGTGTGTCTGGGGGAGAGAGATCGTTGCGGAGGGGGCTTGGTGGTGGGGGGAAACAGGGGTACTGGGAAAAGGGGAGGTCCCCCTTCCCCCCTCAACCCCTTCCTCCCCCCTCCTTCCCACCTCCATCCCCACTCCCTCCTAAAACTCCTCCCCCTCCCTCCCCAACTCCCTCCACCCTCCCTCACCCCTCCCCCCTAACTCCCCCCCGTGCCCTCCATCCCTCCCCCCCTCCCTTCCCCCTCTCCTCCCCCCTCCCTCCCCCTCCCTCCCCTACCCATCTCCCTCCCCTCCCCCCTTCCCCCTCCCCTCCCCCCTCCCTCCCCCCCTCCCCTCCACATCCCGCCTCCCGGTTACAATGGAAACCCTACGAAGACGGGCCCAACGGGGAAAGAGGGGTACTGGGAAAAGGGGAGGTCCCCTACCCCCTCCCTCCCCTATAATTTGGCGACCAGAACTGCACACCATACTCCAGATTCGGCCTCACCAATGCCCTGTACAATTTCAACATTACATCCCAACTTCTATACTGGATGCTCTGATTTATAAAGGCAAGCATACCAAACGCCCTCTTCACCACCCTATCCACATGAGATTCCACCTTCAGGGAACAATGCACAGTTATTCCCAGATCCCTCTGTTCCACTGCATTCCTCAATTCCCTACCATTTACCCTGTACGTCCTATTTTGATTTGTCCTACCAAAATGCAGCACCTCACACTTATCAGCATTAAACTCCATCTGCCATCTTTCAGCCCACCCTTCCAAAAGGCCCAAGTCTCTCTGTAGACTTTGAAAATCTACCTCACTATCAACTACTCCACCTATCTTAGTATCATCTGCATATTTACTAATCCAATTTGCCACACCATCATCCAGATCATTAATGTAAATGACAAACAACAGTGGACCCAACACAGATCCTTGGGGCACTCCACTAGACACTGGCCTCCAACCTGACATACAATTGTCAACCGTTACCCTCTGGTATCTCCCATTCAGCCATTGTTGAATCCATCTTGCAACCTCACTATTAATACCCAACGATTTAACCTTCTTAATCAACCTTCCATGCGGAACCTTGTCAAATGCCTTACTGAAGTCCATATAGACAACATCCACAGCCTTGCCCTTATCAATTTCCCTGGTAACCTCTTCAAAAAATTCAAGAAGATTAGTCAAACATGACCTTCCAGGCACAAATCCATGTTGACTGTTTCTAATCAGGCCTTGATTATCCAAATAATTATATATATTGTCCCTAAGTATCTTTTCCATTAATTTTCCCACCACAGACGTCAAACTAATAGGTCTATAATTGCTAGGTTTACTTTTAGAACCTTTTTTAAACAAAGGCACAACATGCGCAATGCGCCAATCTTCCGGCACCATCCCTGTTTCTAATGACGTTTGAAATATTTCCGTCATAGCCCCTACTATTTCTGCACTAACTTCCCTCAATGTCCTAGGGAATATCCTATCAGGACCTGGAGACTTATCCACTTTTATATTCTTCAAAAGTGTCCGTACCTCCTCTTCTTTAATCCTCCTAATTTCCATCACTACTCTACTTGTTTCGCTTACCTCACATAATTCAATATCCTTCTCCTCGGTAAATACCGAAGAAAAGAAATTGTTTAATATCTCCCCCATTTCTTCCGGCTCAGCACATAGCTGTCCACTCTGACTCTCTAATGGACCAATTTTATCCCTCACTATCCTTTTGCTATTGACATATCTGTAGAACCCCTTGGGGTTTACTTTTACATTACTTGCCAAAGCAGCCTCATATCTTTTTTTCGCTTTTCTAATTTCCTTTTTAAGATTCCTTTTACATTCTTTATATTCCTCAAGAACCTCATTTACTCCCTGCCGCTTATATTTATTGTATATCTCCCTCTTTTTCCAAACCAAGTGTCCAATTTCCCTGGAAAACCACGGCTCTTTCAAATTATTATTCTTTCCTTTCCACCGAACAGGGACATAAAGACTCTGTACTCTCAAAATTTCACCTTTAAATATCCTCCATTTCTCTATTATATCCTTTTCATAAAACAACAATTTCCATTTCACTCCTTTTAAATCCTTTCTCATCTCCTCAAAATTAGCCTTTCTCCAATCCAAAATCTCAACCCTTGGTCCAGATTTGACCTTCTCCATAATGATATTGAAACTAATGGCATTATGATCACTAGACCCAAAGTGCTCCTCAACACATACCTCCGTCACCTGACCCATCTCATTTCCTAACAGGAGGTCCAACACTGCCCCTTCTCTGGTAGGCACCTCTACGTATTGCTGCAAAAAATTATCCTGCACACATTTTACAAACTCCAAACCATCCAGCCCTTTAACAGAATGTGATTCCCAGTCTATATACGGAAAATTGAAATCACCCACAATCACCACTCTGTGCTTACTACTAATATCTGCTATCTCCTTACATATTTGCTCTTCCAATTCTCGTTCCCTATTTGGCGGTCTATAATACACCCTATAAGTGTTGCTAAACCTTTCTCATTTCTGAGTTCCACCCAAACAGCCTCCTTAATCGAGCCTTCTAGTCTGTCCTGCCAAAGGACTGCTGTGATATCCTCCCTGACAAGCAATGCAACACCCCCACCTCTTGCCCCTCCGATTCTATCACATCTGAAACAATGAAATCCTGGAATATTTAATTGCCAATCGCAACCCTCCTGCAACCATGTTTCACTGATCGCCACAACATCATACTTCCAGATGTCAATCCAGGCTCTAAGCTCATCCACCTTTCTTACAATGCTCCTAGCATTAAAATATACACATTTAAGGGACCCATCATTTCTTATTCTCAATTTATTTCTTTTCCCTTCTTTCTCTCCTACATATTGGGTCTGAGTGTTTCCCTTTTCTGCCTCCTGCCTCACACACTGCCTATTAGCTATCTGTGTTTGAGTCCCTCCCCCCAACCGTACTAGTTTAAAGTCTCCGCAGTTATTTTAGCAAATCTCCCCGCCAGGATATTGGTTCCCCTCAGGTTCAGATGCAACCCGTCCTTTTTGTACAGGTCATACTTCCCCCAGAAGAGGTCCCAATGATCCAGAAACTTGAAACCCTGCTCCCTGCACCAGTTCCTCAGCCACGTATTTATCCTCCACCTCACTCCATTCCTATTCTCACTATCGCGTGGCACAGGCAGTAAGCCTGAGATTATTACTTTGGAAGTCCTTTTTTTTAACTCTCTTCCTAGCCCCCTGAATTCTCCTTTCAGGACCTCTTCCCTTATCCTACCTATATTGTTGGTACCTATATGTACCACGACCTCTGGCTCCTCTCCCTCCCCTTTCAGGATATCTTGGACACGCTCAGACACATCCCGGACACCGGCACCAGGGAGGCAAACCACCATCCGGGTCTCCCGACTGCGTCCACAGAAACGCCTATCTGACCCCCTCACTATAGAGTCCCCTATTACTACTGCTCTCCTCTTCCTTTCCCTACCCTTCTGAGCAACAGGGCCGGACTCCTTGCCAGAGGCCCGGGCACCGTCGTTGCCCCCAGGTAGGCTGTCCCCCCCAACAGTACTTAAACAGGAGTACTTATTTCCAAGGGGTACAGCCACCGGGGTACTCCCTAGTCCCTGCCTCTGTTCCTTTCCCCCCCTAACAGTGACCCACTTGTCTACCTCCCGTGGTCTAGGAGTGACCACCTCCCTGTAACTCCTATCTATAACCTCCTCACTCTCCCTGATCAGACGGAGGTCATCAATCTGCCGCTCCAGGTTCCTAATACGGTCCCTTAGGAGCCCCATCTCGTCACACCTGGCGCAGATGTGGATGTCTGGAAGACTATCAGACTCCCAGATTCCCCACATCTGACACCCAGAACAAAAAACTGCCCTGGCAGTCATACTCTCCAAACAAAGCCCCGCGCTCGGTTACTAAACCTACCGCCCGGCCGCTACTCCAACCGCTCCAACCGCCCACCCAAAAGAACTGAGTGATCTCCTGGGAGAGGCGAAAAACCGGATAAAAAACCCAGGCCAATTTGGGAAAAAATCCGGGAAATTCCTCTCCGACCCCAAGCTAGGCGATCGAAACTAGTCCGGGAGATCATA
>NC_135991.1:2820263-2958431 GCF_053455715.1 Rhinoraja longicauda
TGGTGTCAGATCGGGGGCCTGCTTCAGGATTAATCGAAAGGACGACAGCAGACGACATTTGTGAGTAATTACTGCAGAGAGACGACTGTGGGGCCTACATTGTTTCCATTGATAGAGGGGCGGATTTATCAGGAGAATGGAGCAGCTGAAGCCCCCTAGGCAAATGAGTTTTGAGGCAAGGGACCTGCCAATGGAGTGGAGACAATGGAGGGAAGAGTTTGAGCTCTATGTTGATTTGAGCATGGAAGGAAAGAGGACAAGACAACGAGGAAACTGCTAATGTACCTAGTTGGACCGCAAGGGAGGGAGCTCTACCAAACGCTCGAGACACGGACGCCGGAGGGCAACGTACAAGAGGTTACGCTAGCGCAGGCACTCGATGCTTTCGAAAGCATTGTCAACCCGTGAGGAACGAGACCATCGACAGTATAGATTCTTTATAAGGAGCCAAGAGAGAGGGGAGACTTTTGATTCATTTTTAATAGAACTGAAGCTCTTGGCAGCTCATTGCGGTTTCAGAGAGTTGAAGGATTCACTGATACGTGATAGAATAATATGCGGCATAAGGGATGACATGCTGCGGGAAAGACTTCTCCGAGAAACCTCACTTGACTTAGAAAAGTGTGTGAAGGCATGCCAGGCTTCGGTGCTGGCCAAGGCCAGAGTTGATGTCCTGGTAGGGGACCAGCAAGAAGATGTCTGTGCAGTGAGGCAGGAGAGGAAACGATACCAGCCAACCATACAGTGCAAATACTGTGGATACAAACATGAGAGAAAGAAGGAGAAATGTCCGGCATATGGCAGGAGTGTTTCAAATGCCATCAGAAAGATCATTACACCTCACAATGCATGGAAAAGCAGGGACAGCAGAAGAAAGAAAAGAAAGGGGAAAAAACCTGTGCATGGAAGTGGAGAGTTCCAGTGATGAGGATGATGACAGTCAGGAGGATGATGAAATTCACACAATGGAACTGCAACCAGAAGCAGGAAAAGCAGAAAAGTGTGCACAGGATTGAGGAGACTCAATTCCCAAAGAAAATCTTTGCGACCATGATGCTGAAAGGGAAGGAAGTAAAATTCCAGGTGGACAGTGGAGCCACATGTAACATCATTCCCAAGATGCATGCGAAGGATGTGGATGAAACCAAGCAAGTATTGTCCATGTACAACAATACGACAGTGGTGCCTCTTGGGAAAAGCAAGCTGAGACTGGTGAACCCGAAGAATGGAAGGAAATACAAAGTAGAGTTTGTAGTCCTGGAGGAAGACTGCATTCCAATCCTGGGTAGCAGGGCAGCCCAGCAAGATGGGGGCTCATCTCAGTGTGTAAAGAGAACATAATGACTCTGAATGGCAGTGAAATCCCTCTGACCAAGGAAAGATTGATAGCGGAGTATGCTGATGTGTTTGAAGGGACAGGTAAATTTGAGGGCAAGTACCATCTGCTGGTAGCTGATAGCATAACGCCGGGGTGATCCACCCACCACGAAGAATCCCTGTAGCCTTACGGAGTAAACTGAAAGAGGAGTTAGGCAGACTGACAGAAGCGGGAAATAATTGCCCCAGTAGAGACCCACACACCATGGGTATCCAGCCTTGTGTGTGTAGAAAAGCCCAATGGGAAGTTGAGAGTGTGTTTAGATCCGAGGGATCTGAACAAGGGGCTTAAAATAAGTCATTACCCAAGGACGACGATCGAAGATGTCCTCACCGACCTGAATGATGCCAAGGTCTTTAGCACGTTTGATGCCAAGAATGGGGTTTGGCATGTGGAACTGGATGATGAGAGTTCTCAGCTTACGACATTTAACACACCATATGGTAGATATAGGTGGAGACGCATGCCGTTTGGTCTGACCACGGCACCTGAGGAGTTCCAGCGATGACAGAACCAAGTGCTGGAGGGCCTGGAAGGAGTGAGGTCTGTTGCTGACGACATCCTAGTGTTTGGGGAAAGGAAAAAACGGCAGAGGGAAGCAGAAAGAGACCATGACAGGAAGGTTTAAAGCTCTGATGGAGAGATGTCGTGACCGTGACCTGAAGCTGAACATAGAGAAGGCAAAGCTGAAGGTGAAGGAAGTCACTTTCATAGGACATAGAGTCTCTGCTGCAGGACTGAAACCAGATCCAGGAAGGTAGAAGCCGTGCTACATATGCCTAACCCAACGGATGTCCAAGGAGGTCAGCGATTTATTGGCTTTGTTAACTACTTGAGCAAATTCCTTCCTGGATTAAGCGACCTATGTGAACCGCTACGCAAGCTGACACAGAAGGATGTAGTTTGGTGGTGGGCACAGGTGCATGACAGGGCGGTAATGGACATAAAGAAGCTAGTAACTGCTGAGCCAGTACTCAGATACTATGATCCATCCAAGGAGCTGACAGTACAGGCCGACGCGTCAGAAACTGGACTTGGTGCGGCGCTGATGCAGGAGGGGGCATCCTGTTGCCTATGCCAGCAGGGCCCTGACGGATGCAGAGACCAGATATGCACAAATAGAAAAAGAATTGCTGCCAGTGATGTTTGGTCTAGAGAGGTTCCATGTGTACACATATGGAAGGCCAGTGAATGTGCAGTCAGACCATAAACCACTAGAGATAATCGCCACGAAACCACTTCATCGGGCACCAAAGAGATTGCAGAGGATGCTGGTGCAGATGCAGACCGATGATATAACAATAAGATACAGACCAGGGAAGGAGATGCAGCTTGCAGACACGCTGAGCAGAGCATATATTCAGACTGGCAAGACTGACAAGACCATGAGAGAACTGGAGACTGTAAACCTGGCAAGGCACATCCCAATAGCACAGCCTCTGCTAAATGGCATAAGGGATGCAACAGGAGAAGATGAGACTATGCAGAAACTGCAAGAGGTGATCAAACGAGGCTGGCCAGAGAACAAGAAGGATGTTGACCCAGAGCTACTTTCCTATTTCCATGTGAGGGACGAGCTGAGTGTTGGAGATGGTCTCATATTTAGGGGAGAGAGAGTAATCATCCCTAAAGCCAGGAGACGCGACATGCTCACAAGAGTACATGATTCCCACATTGGTGTGAATGGCTGTCTAAGAAGGGCAAGAGAATGTCTGCACTGGCCCAGAATGAGTGCAGAAATCAAGGACTTCATACAAAAATGTGAGACATGTCAAGCTCAAGGGAAAGAGCAACCAAAAGAAACGCTGCATTCCCATGAAATTCCAGAGAGACCATGGCGAAGGTGGGTGCAGATTTTGTTCCACTTGGATGGAAGGAACTATTTGATCACTGTGGACTATTTCTCAGGATATTGGGAAATAGACTATCTAGAGAAAACACTGGCAGTGAATGTCATCCATAAAATGAAAGGCAGTTCGCAAGATATGGAATACCAGATCAGCTCATCACAGATAATGGGCCACAGTTCACAGCTGAGGAGGTCAAGAGATTTACCAAGAAGTGGCAATTTGAACATACGAGCACATCACCCTATTATCCACAGAGTAATGGAAAGGTGGAGAGCAGTGTGAAAGTTGCGAAGTCATTGCTGAGGAAGGCTAAGGGTGCCGGAGCTGATCCTTACCTGAGCCTACTAGCTTTTCGCAACACACCAACACCTGGCATGAGTAGCAGTCCAGTTCAAAGATTGATGAACAGACGTACCAGGACCATTCTACCGACTACTCAGAGGCTACTCAACCCTGAAATTCCAAAAAAAGTAAGAGATGAGTTAAGAGCAGCTAGAGAACAGACAAGCAGACTACTACAACAGAGGATCTCAAGATCTGATTCCCCTGAAAGCTGGTGATCACTTCGAGTGAAGCCGACCGATAATCGACATCAGTCCTGGAGGAAGGCTGTGGTTGTAGGCCTTGTTGAACAACCCAGATCTTATAAAGTCAGAACCGAGGACAGCGTCATCTATCGTCGGAATCGGCGCATCTGAGGAAGACCAACGAGCCATTTTCATCGCGTTGATGTTGACCTGGATGACCTGGTGACGTTGCCTGAACCGGAGCGAGAAACTCGACCTATGAGCCGACCACCGACCTATGCCGACCTATGCCCAGGGAGCATCAAACCCTGACAACAAGATCTGGTAGATGCGTTCGAAAACCACGCTATCTGCAGGATTATGTGCCCACATAAGAATAGGGGCCTGTACATGTAGTTGAATATAGATGTAAAGGATATTAGGTATGTTTAAAAAGTTAATGTTATATTTTTGGTTATAGTTTGATATGTATTGTTTTATGTAGAAGTGAGAATCTATGCTATTAGCTGGTATAGTCAATTAGAGATATTATATTTTGTTGTAGTAAAGATGGTTTCTTTTGTTGTTTTAGCTAATATAAAATGGATGCTTATTTTAGGGGAAAGCAGTAAGATGGATGCTTGTGGCAGAAACGTTATCCTTGGGAACAGAATGTGTTTGTCCCTTTACGAATGATAAGGAGTGTACAGAAGAGATGGGCTATTGTCCTCTCCCACTCTGTCTGACTGCGAGTACTGTGTATTGAAACAGTAAAGCAAGGTCATGCAGCTGCGAGATTGCTCGTCTATAGAGATAAGAAAGTTTCTTTCTGAGTAACAACTCCTTATTTGGGTGCGTGTGAAAGTAGGGAAAGTTTGAATCCACGCTATGTAAATTGATGCGTTTCTCTAAAAACATGTGACTTATATTAATGGTTTGGTTTTTGAGCATGTGACCTGTATCAATGATTTTGTCTTCTCTGTAACCATGGAAATTGTATTAGATGTGTAATTGGTCATTGTATTAGATGTGTAATTGGTCCTTGATTTCTTTTTGTCACACCTCTCTTTTTCTGTATAAAAAAGTAAACAATGGTGGAGAAGTTGTTCTTCCCCTCCCCTGAGTTGAGGTCTCTTTAGACACTAGTGTTGTGTCTGGAGATCTTCTCGGGAAGAAACCCCATGGTGGAATAAATCTGATGTGCTAATCCAGTATCACGTGTGATTATTCAGACTGAAGGTAAAGAATTTATTTAACAGAAGTAGTGGCTAATAAAACTGAATAAATAAAAAGGGAAAGGGAATGAGGAACCAGACATGTGTTGTTCAAAGTTTAGATAATTCCGAGAACTGAACTAAGATGCCATGGAAGAATTTAATTTATGGCTATACATGTAAAGTCCCTGTACATATCTGTTTTGTAAATAAAGGGGGATGTTATGGGAATAGCGCACTCTGTGGTGCAGTACCGGGCATATATCACCCATGGGGCTGTAGCCAGAGTGATCCTGAATTATAATGGCTGAACCCAAGACTCGAGTGTAAAGCCTCTGTTAATTACTTGTGTAGCTGTACTGTAGCAGGTTACAGAAAGGAAACACAATAACAAAACACCCCCCTCCCTCCCTCACCCCCCCTCCCCTCAACCCCCCCTCCCTCAACCCCCCCCTCACCCCCCTCCCCCTCTCTTCTCCCTCTCTCCCTCTTTGCTCCCTCCTCTCTCTCCCCCCTCTCTCTCCCCCCCTCTCTCCTCCCCCTTCTCTCTCCCCCCTCTATCCCCCCTCTCCCCCACTTTCTCCCCCCTCTCCCCTCTCTACCCCCTCTCTCCCCCCCTCTCTCTCTCCCCCTCTCTCTCCCCGCTCTCTCCCCCCCTCTATCCCGCCATCTCACCCACTTCTCTCGCCCCTCTCTCTCCCCCCTCTCTCCCCTCCTCTCTCTCCCCCCTCTATCCCCCCCTCTCCCCCACTTCTCTCCCCCCTCTCTCTCCCCGCCACTCTCTCCCCCCTCTCTCACTCCTCTCTCTCACCCTCTCTCCCCCCTCCCTCCCACCACCTCTCTCCCGCCCCCCTCTGCATCTGCAGTTGCTGCCTGCACGAGTGGAGAGGGGGGGGGGGTGATGGTCAGATGGAGGTGGGGGGCAGAGACGAGTGATAGGGGGGTGTGATGGTCAGGTGGGGGTCGGGGCAGAGACGAGTGAGAGGGGGGTAATGGTCAAGTGGGGGTGGGGGGCAGAGACTGCCACACTTGAGGAAGGACGTCCTTGCTATTTAGGCAGTGCAGCGTAGGTTCACCAGGTTAATCCCCGGGATGGCGGGACTGTCGTATGAGGAAAGATTGGAAAGACTGGGCTTGTATTCACTGGAGTTTAGAAGGATGAGAGGGGATCTTATAGAGACGTAATAAAATGACTGGACAAGCTAGATGCAGGAAACCAGGGGCCACACAGTCTAAGAATAAAGGGGAGGCCGTTTAAAACTGAGGTGAGGAGGAACGTTTCCAGTAGTGAATGTGTGGGATTCTCTGCCACAGAGAGCAGTGAAGGCTGATTCACTGGATGGGTTTAAGAGAGAGTTACATAGAGCTCTAGAGGCTAGTGAAATCAAGGGATATGGTGAGAAGGCAGGCACGGGTTATTGATTGTGGATGATCAGCCGTAATCACAGTGAATGGCGGTGCGCACAAGGCTCGAAGGGCCGAATGGACTCCTCCTGCACGTGTTGTTTGTGTCTCTGTGTCAATAGACAATAGGTGCAGGAGGAGGCCATTCGGCCCTTCGACACAGCACCACCATTAAATATGATCATGGCTGATCATTCTCAATCAGTACCCCGTTCCTGCCTTCTCCCCATACCCCCTGACTCCGCTATCCTTAAGAGCTCTATCTAGCTCTCTCTTGAATGCATTTAGAGAATTGGCCTCCACTGCCCTCTGAGGCAGAGAATTCCACAGATTCACAACTCTCTGACCTGAAAAAGTTTTTCCCTCATCTCCGTTCTAAATGGCCGACCCCTTATTCTAAAACCATGGCCCTTGTTCTAGGACTCCCCCCAACATTGGGAACATGTCTCCTGTCTCTACCATGTCCAACCCCTTAATAATCTGATATGTTTCGATAAGATCCCCTCTCATCCTTCTAAATTCCAGTGTATACAAGCCTAGTCGCTCCAGTATTTCAATATATGACAGTCCCCGCCATTCCGGGAATTAACCTAGTAAACCTACGCTGCACGCCTTCAATAGCAAGAATATCCTTCCTCAAATTTGGAGACCAAAACTGCACACAGTACTCCAGGTGCGGTCTGACTAGGGCCCCGTACAACTGCAGAAGGACCTGCAGTGTATTTATGATATAGTTTATTGTGTATTTATGATATAGTTTATTGTGTATTTATGATATAGTTTATTGTGTATTATATGTCATAAGCCCTCTCTCTCTCTCTCTCTCTCTCTCTCTCTCTCTCTCTCTCTCTCTCTCTCTCTCTCTCTCTCTCTCTCTCTCTCTCTCTCTCTCTCTCTCTCTCTCTCTCTCTCCTCTCTCTCTCTCTCTCTCTCTCTCTCTCTCTCTCTCTACAAAATGTTGCGTAATGGTATATCTCCATTTTTTTTCTGTCACCCTCCTCTTTCTTTCTGCATGCCGTTTCTTCAGCACGCCTTCTGCCACTAAGAAGCCATGTCCTCACATATTCTTCGGGGTTGAATTTTGACAGAGGAGGTCCCACCACCTTAATAAATAGAAGAGTTGAGAGATGATCAGTTAAAGTCGTGCACGTTGTGGTGTGACATCGCAGAAATTCCTGCCACTGAAGCTTCTTTCACATTCTGCTGTCGATACCGGAATTGTATTTACAGCCGTTACCAGCTGCTGAAAATCTGCAGAAACTATCTTCCCTTTAGAGTCCTTGAATTCTCTGAAGGGTCTGACACAAAGCCGACCATTTAAGCCAAATTGTTCTGCCATTTCTTCTACATCATTATCCCCAAAGGTAAAAAGTGAATCTTCTGGAATATTGTTAATATCTAAATATTTCAACTTGTTAATTAACTTTTTTATATTTATCATTGGAAGCTGTTGTAGATTCAAGCAGCCTGGATTTCATATTATTGACCAAAGTCCTCAAAAACTGTTGTCTATGTATAGTAGGTACTTTACCAGCTCTCAAATTTATTCCATTAAATATCACCTGGCTTGTTGCTTTCTCCACTTGAGTATAAAATTTTTCCTGGCTTCTCTATTTGACATTCAAACAGTCTTGATAGTTCGTTTAATTTCCTCATGTGCTTTACTAAGAGTGCAATTTCAGTTCTGCAGTTGAAGTGACAGTTCAGACAACTATAGCAAAACTGTCCATCAACAAGCCCAAATTATTTACAAAAGCTGATGACTAATACTTTTTTCAGCCCCTCGTACTTTGCTCACTCTGCACTAGATCTTGAAGCATCACAGCGTGCTTTTCCAAAATGCTCCCAAATAGCTTTATAAGACTGCCACGTTGCCTTTACAGTTCAGTAAGACGAAGCAACCCATCTCACACTGAAAACACAACCAATCTTCAACAGTTGACAGTGAAGAGCCTCAGCACATGCAGTTAACTCATCCTGATTCTTTGGAGACCTATGATATAAGGAATACAATTTATCACAAAATATCTGAAAATGATTCAAACCTGCAACTTCATTTATAGCATCACCTACACTGAGTTCAAGCCTGTGACTGGCAGAGTGCCAAACAGTTGCATTAGGGAATCATCAAGAAATAGTTTTGCAACCCCTGCATTTCGTCCTAACATTACTGATGCACCATCAGTTACAAGTGATATCACATTTTTTTTAGGTATTGTATTGAAAAAACCCCCTCTTTGTAAGCAACTTAGAAGCCCATCATATATAGATTTTGCATTTGCACTAAGTTTCATATGTTCTAAGTCAAAATAGAATGATATAGGTTGGGAAGATTCACCAACTGCTGCTCTCAAGCAGACTACTAGAACAGTTTTCCTATTAATAGTAGTAGATTCATCAATCATAATAGAATTTTAAATTGTTTTGAAATTATATTTTCCACCATTTGTGTACAATATTATATACAGTTCTAAAAACTCGACCTGTTTTTGCCTCGTCCTTTTTCAGTGACATATACACTACATTTCCGATTGCTTTTTTTCAGCTGTTTCATTGGTTTTTTGGCATCTGATATGAGCTTCACTATTTTTGTGCTTAAAAATCTTTTTTCTTAAAACTCATTAACTGTTTTGCTTTGTCATCACTCACTGCTACTTCACATTAACACTGCACCACTCACGAGACAAATGAATTCCTTGTGTCCGTTCAAGTCCAAGATGACACTTGCTGCATACACTACATCCGAGTTTTCTGTTTTTAACAATTAGCCAGAGATATTCTTTCTTTTGTTTAAGTACATTTCTTGTGTCAAACAGTCTGGAAGATCACATTTTTTAATATCTTTTGAAATGTCTTCACATGCAGCATCAGGTGAAACGGCTGCATCAGTTACATTGTCATTTTCAAGTAATTTTGTCTTCTTTTCTGGCTGAGTGATTTCATTATCATTTATTTCTTCATCGATCCGAAGACGCTGTCTTTCAAAGTATCCCAGTATGCTCATTTTCACAGGGGTACACAAATCTGAAATTTATAGATATTTGATAGTGATTTGATATCGACATATAATAAAATTTGATAGTGATATATAATAAAATATTTCCACTTGCACTATTGTTTTGCTAAATAAAACCACTGTCACAGCCCCTGGTGGTGAGCCACACGAGGTACATAACCTTCGGCTCGTCAGAGGTCACGTGGTGCCCCGGGGCGGTATGTGTTTTGGCGCGGGCGGCAGATAAAGGAGTGAGTGGAGAGAGAGTAAGTGGTGCAGTGAAATAAAGTGTTGTCGGATAAACTTGGTCTGCTGCCTCGTTCTTGGATGGACACCTCCGTGTCCACTACACCACCCACAATAAAACATTCACCACTCACGATTTAGGCTGGAAAAAAACTATTGGTACTAATTATTTAATTTTCTCCCCATCCATTCTAATTTAACTGAAGCAACTGAGCCACAGCGGCAGAGAGGCACAGCGGCAAATAAAATAATGTGGAATAATAAAATAACGTGACTTTACCTGAGCCCGTGCTCGCTGTCCGGTCGCCCCGACAGTGAGTTTAAGATATTCTCCCTTAAATTTGATTTAAAGGAACGTGGTCATTAATACATGGTCAAAGCCCAATTACATTTACTGAGGAATGTGGATCGATGTATTGATGTATTGCTAGGTGGGATTGCTAGGTGGGGTTACTAGGGGGGGTTGCTAGGTGGGCTTACTGGGGGGGTTGCTAGGGGGGTTGCTAGGTGGGGTTGCTAGGTGGGGTTGCTAGGTGGGGTTGCTAGGTGGGGTTCCTAGGGAGGTTGCTAAGGGGGGAGTGGTTCTTGATGGAGTTGCCAGGGGGGTTGTTAGGTGGGGTGGCAAGTTGGGGTTGCTAGGGGGGGTTGCTAGGTGGGGTTGCTAGGTGGGGTTGCTAGGTGGGGTTGCTAGGTGTGGTTGCTAGGTGGGGTTGCTAGGTGTGGTTGATAGGTGGGGTTGCTACGGGCGTTGCTAGGTGGGGTTGCTAGGCGAGTTTGCTAGGTGGGGTTGCCAGGGGGTTCCTAGGGGGGTTGCTAGGTGGGGTTGCCAGGGGGGGTTCCTAGGGGGGGTTGCTAGGTGGGTTGCTAGGTGGGGTTGTTAGGGGTGGTTGCGAGGTGGGGTTGCTAGGTGGGTTTGCTAAGGGGGGTTGCTAGGTGGGGTTACTAGGTGGGGTTGCTAAGTGGGGTTGCTAGGTGGGGTTGCTAGGTGGGGTTGCTAGGTGGAGTTGCTAGGTGGGGTTGCTAGGGGGGGTTGCTAGGTGGGGTTGCTAGGTGGGGTGGCTGGGGTGAATTGCTAAAGGGGGTTGCTAGGTGGGGTTGCTAGGGGGGGTTGCTGGGTGGGGTTGCTAGGGTGGGTTGCTAGGTAGGGTTGCTAGGGGGTTGCTAGGTAGGGTTGCTAGGGGGAGTTGCCAGGGGGGGTTCCTAGGGGGGGTTTCTAAGGGGGGAGTGGTTCTTGGTGGAGTTGCCAGGGGGGGTTGCTAGGCGGGGTTGCTAGCGAAGATTGCTAGGTGGGATTGCTAGGTGGGAATGCTAGGTGGGGTTGCTAAGGGGTTTGCTAGGTGGGGTTGCTAGGGGGAGGGGTTTATCTAGGTGGGGTTGCTAGGTGGTGTTGCTATGTGAGGTTGCTAGGGAAGTTTGCTAGGTGGGATTGCTAGGGGGATGGTTTTGTTAGGTGGGGTTCCTAGGTGGGGTTGCTAGGTGGGGTTGCAAGCTGGGGTTGCTAGGCCGGTTTGCTAGGCGGGGTTGCTATGCGGGGTTGCTAGGCGGGGTTGCTAGGTAGGGTTGCTAGGTGGGGTTGCTAGGTAGGGTTGCTAGGTAGGGTTTCTCGGTGGGGTTGCTAGGTGGGGTTGCTAGGGACGTTGCTAGGTGGGGTTGGTAGGGGGGTTGCTAGGGGTGGTTGCTAGGTGTGGTTGATGTGTGTGTTTGACAGGTGGAGTTGTTAGGGGGATGCGAGCTGCGGTTGCTAGGGGGAGTTGCTAGCGGGTGTTGCTAGGTGGGGTTGCTAGGGGGAGTTGCTAGGTGGGGTTGCTAGCAGGGGTTGCTAGGTGGGGTTGGTAGGTGGGGAGTGGTTTTGCTCGGTGTGCTTGCTAGGGTGGGTTGCTATGGGGAGGGGTTTTGCTAGCGGGGGTTGCTAGGGGTGGTTGCTAGGTGGGGTTGCTAGGGGGATTGCTGGGGTTTTTCTAGCGAGGATGGGTTTGTTAGCGTGGGTTGCTAAGGGGGGTTGCTAGGTGGGGTTGCTAGGGGGAGGGGTTTTGCTAGAGGGGTTGCTATGTGGGGTTGCTAGGTGGGGTTGCTAGGTGGGGTTGCTAGAGGGAGTGGTTTTGCTGGCGGGGGTTGCTAGGGGGGGTTGCTAGGTGGGGTTGCTAGGGGAGGGGTTTATCTAGGTGGGGTTGCTAGGTGGGGTTGCCATGTGGGGTTGCTAGGGAAGTTTGCTAGGTGGGATTGCTAGGCGGAGGGGTTTTGCTAGGTGGGGTTCCTAGGTGGGGTTGCTAGGGGGCTTGCTAAGGGGGGAGTGGTTGCTAGGGGTGGTTGCTAGGGTGGTTTTCTAGGTGGGGTTGCTAGGTGGAGGGGTTTTGCTAGGGGGGGTTGCTAGGTGAGTTTGCTAGGGGGCTTGCTAAGGGGGAGTGGTTGCTAGGTGGGGTTGCTAGGGGGGTTGTTAGGGGGGAGGTGTTGCTAGGTGGGGTTGCTAGTGGGGTTGCTAGGGGGGGTTAGGGTGGGAGGGGTTTTGCTAGATGGGGTTAGACAACAGACAATAGGTGCAGGAGGAGGCCATTCGGCCCTTCGAGCCAGCACCGCCAATCAATGTGATCATGGCTGATCATTCTCAATCAGTACCCCGTTCCTGCTTTCTCCCTATACTCTCCCCTTTCTCCCCTGACTCCGCTATCCTTAACAGCTCTATCCAGCTCTCTCTTGAATGCATTCAGAGAATTGGCCTCCACTGCCCTCTGAGGCAGAGAATTCCACAGATTCACAACTCTCTGACTGAAAAAGTTTTTCTTCATCTCTGTTCTAAATGGCCTACCTCTTATTCTTAAACCGTGGCCCTTGTTCTGGACTCCCCCAAAATTGGGAACATGTTTCCTGCCTCTAACGTGTCCAACCCCTTAATAATCTTATACATTTCGGTAAGATCTCCTCTGATCCTTCTAAATTCCAGTGTATACAAGCCTAGTCGCTCCAGTCTTTCAACAAATGACAGTCCCGCCATTCCGGGAATTAACCTAGTAAACCTACGCTGCACGCCCTCAATAGCAAGAATATCCTTCCTCAAATGTGGAGACCAAAACTGTACACAGTACTCCAGGTGCCGTCTCACCAGGGCCCGGTACAACTGCAGAAGGACCTCTTTGCTCCTATTCTCAACTCCTCTTGTTATGAAGGCCAACATTCCATTGGCTTTCTTCACTGCCTGCTTCCTTTCAGTGACAGATGCACTAGGACACCCAGATCCTGTTGTACGTCCCCTTTTCCTAACTTGACACCATTCAGATAATAATCTGCCTTCCTATTCTTACCATCAAAGTGGATAACCTCACACGTATCCACATTAAACTGCATCTGCCATGCATCCGCCCACTCCCACACCCTGTCCAAGTCACCCTGCAACCTCACAGCAGCTTCCTCACAGTTCACACTGCCACCCAGCTTTGTATCATCTGCAAATTTGCTAATGGTACTTTTAATCCCTTCATCCAAGTCTTTAATTTATATTGTAAATAGCTGCGGTCCCAGCACCGAGCCTTGCGGCACCCTACTAGTTACTGCCTGCCATTCTGAAAGGGACCCATTGATCCCCACTCTTTGCTTTCTGTCTGTCAACCAATTTTCTATCCATGTCAGTACCCTAACTCCAATACCATGTGCTCTAATTTTGCCCACTAATCTCCTATGTGGAACCTTGTCGAAGGCTTTCTGAAAGTCAAGGTACACCACATCCGCCGGCTCTCCCCTGTTAATTTTCCTAGTTACATCCTCAAAGAATTCGAGGATTAGTCAAGCATGATTTCCCCTTCGTAAATCCATGCTGACTCGGAACGATCCTGTTACTGCTATACAAATGCTCTGCAATTTCGTCTTTTATAATTGACTTCAGCATCTTCCTCACCACTGATGTCAGACTAACTGGTCTATAATTTCCCGTTTTCTCTCTCCCTCCTTTCTTAAAAAATGGGACAACATTAGCTACCCCCCAATCCACAGGAACTGATTCTGAATCTATAGAACATTGGAAAATAATCACCAATGCGTCCACAATTTCCAGAGCCACCTCCTTAAGTACCCTGGGATGCAGACCATCAGGCCCTGGGGATTTATCAGCCTTCAGTCCCATCAGTCTACCCAACACCATTTCCTGCCTAATATGAATCTCCTTCAGTTCCTCCGTCACCCTAGGATCTCTGGCCACTAGAATATCTGGGAGATCGCTTGTATCTTCCTTAGTGAAGACAGATCCAAAGTACTGGTTAAACTCCTCTGCCATTTCCTTGTTCCCCATTATAAATCCCCCCGCTTCTGTCTTCAAGGGACCTACATTTGCCTTGACTATTTTTTTCCTCTTCAATTACCTAAAGAAGCTTTTACTATCCTCCTTTATATTATTGGCTCGTTTCTCCCCGTATTGCCTTTTTAGTCATCTTCTGTTGCTCTTTAAAAGAGTCCCTATCCTCTGGCTTCCCACTCTTCTTTGCTATGTTATACTTCTGCTCTTTTATTTTTATGTTGTCCTTGACTTCCCTTGTCAGCCACGGGTGCCTCTTACTCCCCTTAGAATCGTTCCTCCTCTTTGGGATAAATTGATCCTGCAATTTGTGCATTATTCCCAGGAATACCTGCCATTGCCGTTCCACCGTCTTCCCTGCTAGGGCCTCCTTCCAGTCAACTCTGGCCAGCTCCTGCCTCATGCCACTGTAATCCCGTTTGCTATACTGTAATACTGACACTTCCGATTTTCCCTTCTCCCTCTCAATTTGTAGAGTAAAACTTATCATATTGTGGTAAGTGTTGTGTGTGAGGGGGGGGGGGGGGGGGGGGGGAGACTGACTTTGAGACCCACATGAACTGACCATCGCAGCCTCTGATCCCTTGCCGGGGATCGACGCTCCAACCTCGGCCTGCAGACTTCAACATCGAGCAGCTCGCAGTCTCGGGTTCTACTAGCCGCGACCCGGGGTCCGATCGCCCGGCGCGGGGAGCTTGATCGCCCCGTTGTGGAGGGCCCAACCGGCGGCTTTGGGAGCCAAGATCGCCCCGTCAACGGGAGGCTCGAGCCCCCCGACCGTGGGAGGACAAAGAAGGGAAGTGAAGTTTTGTTTTACTTCCATCACAGTGAGGAATGTGGAGGAGTCACTGGGTGGATGTTCATGTTAAAATGTAGTTTGTGTGTTCTGTTGCTTTTTATTCGGGTGACTAAGACAAATGAAATTCCTCGTATGTTGCAAAACATACTTGGCTAATAAAGTATGATTATGATGGAAGGCAGCAACTCAACAGCTGTGCCACCATGCCACCCCATGCTTGAATCGGGAGTAAATAACTCACGAGTCAAGTAAAAAAGTAGATAAGTAAATAAGTGCTGGAGGAACGTGGGGGGTTCAGCAACCTCTGAAGAAATGGACAGATGACTTATCGGGTCAGGAGCCTTCGGACTGGAATACGGGAGAAAGCTGGAAATGAGGTGGGGGTGGGGCACTGCCTGACAGGTGATGGGTGGATACAGGTGAGTGGGTGATGGGCAGATGGGTGGAGTAAGTGACAAAGGCTGAAGGTGAAAGTGAGAAAACGTGTCGGACAAGGACAAGAGCTGTAAAATATAAAGCCAGAGGGAGGTGGGGTGGGAAAGTAAAGGGGAAATATGGGACAAGGAGATGGGAGATGAGCGTACTGACGAGGGAAATCCCCTCTTCCCCTTCACTCCCCACCCTGGTGTGCACATTCCTCACTAACCCCGCTAACCTCACTAACCCTGGTCCTTTCCTTTCTGATGTATGCTCAGTGCTCTCCTTATTTGGCATTTTGTCCCTTTCACCTTGAGCCTTTGGCACTGACTCCATCCATATGCTCTTCACCCCTCACACCTACCCACCCATTTACTTGCTGGCTTTGTCCTGCGTGCCTCTGCCTCTTTTCATTCTCTTTCATCATTCTGAGGGAAGTTCCTGATCTGAGGTGTCATCTGTCCGTTCCACTTGCGGTCAGGCAGATTGTGCCTGAACTGCTGAATGCCTCCAGCACTTTGTGTTTAGACATAGCCATGTTCCCCGTTTAAAGTAATTGTAGTTGGCCCCTGTTACGGGGAAAGTAGAGTTTAATATTGTGGCTGAGTCTCACAACGTTATTAATCCTGCCCTTCCAAGGACTGTAGTTTTTGCAATTGGTTTAAATCACAGATTTGGACACATCTGCATTGCCACAATTTCCTCGCCCCTCTTCCTCTGAAGGATTGACCAATTCCAGTTGGTTTCCACCCAATGTCTCCAAAGACTGGGTCAGGTGGTGCTAGAAATATTATGGGAGTATATATTTTGTATAGTGCACGAAATTCAGACATTCAAGTGTAACTGTGCAGCGTGTGTACTCTTAGGCATTCCTCAGTTAGCCTGGCATTATTCCTCAGTTAGCAGTCCTTAGATCCCTTATTCAATATTTGGTCCTTAGACTTAATCCTTAGGCATTCCTACTTTGGTAACCTTTGACTTAGGGATTACCTGTACACCATTATCTTTTTGTCTTGTCACATTTGGATGAAAGATAATAGTGGTAAGAGAAGAGATAAGGAAAGACATAGGCCTTTGGGTGATGGATGGATGTGAGGGATGGACTAGCAGGGAAATAAGGGTGGCGAGGTATGAAGGGATGTGAGCATCAAGATACAGATAAATTACTGAATGGGATTTAATGGTGACGGGACAGACGGGTGACTGCAAAGAAATGAATGACTGAAGAAAGGAGTGTGGGTATGAGGTAATGTAAAGAAGATAAGGGTTGGAATAATCCTATAAACATAGACTGCCCGATGTACTAAATGGACAGTCAGGGCAGTCAGGGCAGTCATGCAGTTGACTTCCTGATTGTTCCAGCCGTTGTTTGCAAATAAAGGCTTTTAACTTCTCGAAGAAATCTCCGTGTCGCCTGTCTTAATTTCGAAGCTAAAGAAAACCACGACAAAATTGGCGCAGCGAGCAGGGTCGGAAAGAGGCCCGTTCAATAACGGACGACAAGCTAAAGGCACTTCCAAGCCTGTCAGGGACTCCCCGGTTCAACAGGTAAAGGGTAGCCACTTGGACTAACAGCCTGTTGAAAACGGGGGACCTCTGGTGACACAGGAGCGCCCAGGCGGTCCAAGGGCCTCTCCGATCCAACAGACCCTATCGTTAAATTACTCTAAAAAAGGAGAGCCGGAGGATTGCTGGAGAAGGCTGCGCAGTGGGGCAAGTGGATAATAGTCGAGTAAGATTGTGTGACGTCAATAAGACCTTGTGGATACCGCCCTAAGAGGATAGGGGACTGGATAGACGAGGTGTCCTGTGGATACCGCTCTAGTTAACTAGGGATCTGCACGGGCAAGATAAGACGTCCTGTGGATACCACTCTGGTTGGCTAGGGGTCTGGCCGGGCAGGATAAGATGATCTGTGGATACCGCTCCAGTTAACTAGGGATCACTCTGGTTAGCTAGGGGTCTGGACGGGCAGGATAAAACGTCCTGTGGATACCGCTCTAAGTGAGTAGGGGTCTGTACGGGCAGAACAAGAATTGGAATAATTGGATAACATAAAAAATAAAATGGCAAAATATTAAAGGAATATAGTAGAACTGTAGAAGATAGAAATAGCGTAGTAGGTAGCATAGTGACTATAGAGACGTAACGGAGTGAGAACAAGGACTGCATTTAAACTGATTGACCAAGTGCACTAAAATAAGGCACGTACAATGAATAAAATAACTGCAGTTGAACTACTAAGTAAGAAATTCCCCATATCCAAAGAGGATATTAAAAAACATTCTGAAAAATGGGAAAAAAGGACGAAAAAATTGGTTACGAAATGGCCCAAGGAAGGCACGTTTGATATAAACATGTATGATGAAATGGAAGTGTTAATTAAGAACTATAAGCCTAAGGATAAATCAGAAACCCGAGTAACGAAAAAGGAAAAATAACTAGACGTGCTTAAATTGTTTAGAATTGAAGGAGAAAGGCTGAGGAAAACATACCAGGGAAAGAATACCACCCCAAACAAGGGTGAAAATCCCGAAAAACAGCATGAAAGTCAGGAGCTTCAGGAGAAAAAATCAACTATGTACCCAAGCCTAAGGGACCCTGGGTATCCCCCTCCCTATTCCGGCCAGGACGGAATAAAGCAGTGTCCTTTGGTGAAGGGAATAGTGGAGATAGAGGGAGAAGTCACAACTTGGAACGATGAGCAAGACATAAAGGAATATAGACAGAGAAGGGGGCAGCGAGAAAAGGATGAAGCAAGAAGAACGGGAACTAGAAGCAGACATCAGAAGGTTGCAGGACCTCAGGGACATAAATATTTATGAGACCCGTCAGGCAGCAAATGGGGAGTATGAGGGAGACAGCAACGCAGAAACACAGGCATGCAATCAGCAGGCATCAGAGAGAGGGCAAAGCTGTGAGAATGAAGCAGAATTAGAAAGTGATGGGGAAAGAATAATGGAGTGTAGAAGGGAAATAGAGGCATCCATGAAGCGCTTAGAGATGGAGATGAGGGAGTTGGAAAAAAGATATGGAAAGAGAAAGAAAGGAAAGCCAGGGGTACGCCAAGAGAAGAATGAGGTGGAAAGTATACAGATAGAACCACAACAGGAGATGGTGAACGAGAGACAGGAGCTGAGGAGTGGAATGATGCCATTACTTTTGAAAAAGGCAGGACAAACCCAGTATATTCCTTGGGCGACCCGTGACCTAGAAGGGCTGAGAAATGCCTTGCCCAACATATATGACGGGGCAGGAAAATGGATTAGGGCCTTTGAGGATGAAACTATGGAACGGTTATTGGCTATGGGAGATTTGAAGGCACTACTGGTGAAGGTAATGGGAACCACGAAATTCGCAGAGCTGTTTGAAATGGCTGGGATAAAAAACGCAAATAACCCGATGATTGATGGCCAGTCATTTGACCTAGTCAGACCGAGGGTATGGCAGGCCCTCCGAAACTGTTAACCGCTCAAGGTGGACCTAAAGATATTGAAAGGAGACCCGCTGGGGGGACACGGAGAACCCAGTGGCTTATCTGGAGGATCAACTGAAAAAGTGGAGACTCGAAACCGAACAAAACATCAAAGGACCCAAACATTCTTTCCAGGTGAGACAGAGGTTCACCTGCACCTCCTCCAACCTCATCTATTGCATCCGCTGCTCTAGATGTCAACTGATCTATATCGGCGAAACCAAGCGCAGGCTCGGCGATCGCTTCGCTGAACACCTGCGCTCGGTCCGCATTAACGCAACTGATCTCCCGGTGGCCCAGCACTTTAACTCCCCCTCCCATTCCCAGTCTGACCTCTCTGTCATGGGCCTCCTCCAGTGCAATAGTGAGGCCCGCCGGAAATTGGAGGAGCAGCACCTCATATTTCGCCTGGGCAGTTTGCAGCCCGGTGGTATGAACGTCGACTTCTCCAACTTCAGATAGCTCCTCTGTCCCTCCCTTCCCCTCCTCCTTCCCAGAGCTCCCTCTATCTTCCTGTCTCCACCTATATCCTTCCTTTGTCCCACCCCCGACATCAGTCTGAAGAAGGGTCTCGACCCGAAACGTCACCCATTCCTTCTCTCCCGAGATGCTGCCTGACCTGCTGAGTTACTCCAGCATTTTGTGAATAAATCGATTTGTAGCAGCATCTGCAGTTATTTTCTTATAAAACATAGACGGTAACGAGTTGATGACCGCTTTGTTTCGGACCGCTATAGTGGACGCCATGTCTCCTCAAGTTAAGTCCAGACTGGAGGAGGTGGTGGAATTGTCAACCATATCCCACTCCCAGTTCAGGGACCACCTGGTTCATGCAGTCGACAAATATCGTAAGGAGAGACAAAAAATGGTGAACCAACAAGAAGAGGTGCAGAGAAAGGTGATGCAAATGCAACTAGAAGAACTAAAAACGTTAATCCCATGCCAATAATAAATGTCTTTGGGGAGCTTCTCCTCAAATGTTCTATCAGGGGCAAGGCAGACCAGGGAATCAGCCCCGACCGGATTGGGGCCCTCAAGGGGGAGCACAAGGAAGGGGAAGAGGAAGGCTAGTAGGCAGACAGGTAGTTGATAGAATATGTTGGGGATGTAATCAGGTAGGGCACCTGAGGAGGAACTGCCCACACCGTCCGTGTCCCAGCCCGTACCAACAGGGACCCACAGGGGATGAGCAGGGTTTTAACCCAGAGCAAGTCCCAGCGGGCTCGGCCGGAGGCCCGATTGGACTCGTGAACCCCTATGCTAGATACTAGGGGTGCCCAGAGAACCCGGATGGGAAGGGACTTTACCCAATGATAACACAGGAGGCAGAAGAAGAACCCATGGTTCAGGTAATTTTGGGGGGACGGCTAACACGTATGATGATAGACACTGGAGCTACATATACTTGTGTGCAGCCGCAGTATGTCTCCCACCTTCCCATGTCAGGAAAATTTATTAAAACTGTAGGGTTCTCGGGAAAAACACAGTTAACGCGATACACGACCCCCGTAAGTTTGAGAATGAACAATAAGGAAATAGTATTGCCGGTATTGGTGTCCAAAGCAACCCCCATTAATCTGCTAGGTATGGATGCCTTGTTGAAACTGGAATTAAAGTTAGAATGTACCAAAAATGGCCTGAACGTAGAGAAATTGAATACCCAGTTGTTTATGGGGGAAGCTAGGAAAGCTAATGTATTTTGGATAGGAAATATAGAAGATCAAATTTGGAATACGTGGAATAGATGGAAAGAGGGAGTAATGACCATATTACCCGAAGCAACCCCGCCCAAAACGGAACTACATTGTACAATACGTTTTGACGAAACCCAGGGCATAGGGCAGGAAAGGTTGTGGCGCCTGGGAACATACGGTCAGCATCACTTAAGGGCAGAAGCTATAATAGTGGAAAACAAGGGGCAGCCTTACAGATCAAATGGAAAATCTTTTTTGACAAATGGTATGGGGTGCCGGGAGCTGCACCCCATGTGACATTACTAGTAAATAAGGGATATCAGTCCAGGGACTTGGGGCTCATGATGAAGCAAGTAAACACTATTGCTAACTGGAAAAAAATTACACCGAAGGTATGGAAATCTGAGGACGATAATTATATCAAGATAGTGGTGAGCATAGATATGGTGGGAACGACAAAAGAGGTTGAAATTAGTCCCCAGCTACATCTCTGTTTATTACAGAAGGGAGAATGTCAGACAAAGGAAGACATGTTGAACAGGCCGCCACGTGGCCTGTGGTCACAACATGATACATATGTTGGAAAAGTGAAATCCGCAAACCCGGTAGAAATAGAACTAAAGCAGGGGGCAATTTTGCCAAGGAAACCGCAATACCCCTTAAAGCCAGAAGCAGAGGAAGGCACAGCAATAACTATAGAGGGTTTGTTGGAGGCGGGAGTACTCGTCAAGACAAAAACTCCTTGTAACACCCCGCTGTTGCCAGTTTTAAAAGCAGACAAGTCAAGGTGGAGATTAGTACATGATTTACGAGCAGTCAACGAGGTGGTGAAAGATTGGCCAGCAGTGGTTCCAAACCCACACACACTGCTGACTAACATTCCACCGGAGGCAGCGTGCTTTTCAGTGATAGATCTTTGTTCAGCATTCTTTAGTGTGCCTTTAGCGGAAAGATGCCAGTTTTTGTTTGCGTTTAAGAATAAGGGGTAGGCCATTTAGAACAGAGATGAGGAAAAACTTTTTTAGTCAGAGAGTTGTGAATCTGTGGAATTCTCTGCCTCAGAGAGCAGTGGAGGCCAATTCTCTGAATGCATTCAAGAGAGAGCTAGATAGACCTCTTAAGGATAGCGGAGTCAGGGGGTATGGGGAGAAAGCAGGAATGGGGTACTGATTGAGAATGATCAGCCATGATCACATTGAATGGCGGTGCTGGCTCGAAGGGCCGAATGGCCTCCTCCTGCACCTATTGTCTATTGTCTATTGTCTATTTACTTACAGGGGCATTCAATATACTTATACTAGGATGCCGCAGGGATTTAAACACTCGCCTCATGTTTTCAATCAGGTACTGAAGGCAGATTTGGAAGGTATATCCCTACATCATACGTTCATACAGTATGTGGATGATTTGTTGGAGCAATGTGAGCAAGACACCCTGACTCTTTTGGAAAGGCTGGCATACGGAGGCCACAAAGTGTCCAGGAAGAAGTTGCAGTTTTGTAAGCAACAGGTGGATTATTTAGGACGACTGATCTCCGAAGGGGTAAAAGCTATAGCACCAGGTCAAATTGAGGCAATAATTAAAGCTCCCAAGCCTCAGACAGTAAAGCAAATGATGACATTTTTGGGAATGTCTGGATATAGCTCAGACTGGATTGGAGAATATGCTGAAATTGTGATGCCATTGAGAAAAATACTGAAGGAAGCGGGACACACAAATTTGAGAAATGTTTTACAATTGAATGAGGAGGCGGAGACAGCTTTTAACACCATTAAGCGAGAGTTACAGTCAGCCCGAGCCCTGGCCCTGCCAAATTATGAGAGAATCTTTCATCTGTATGTTTCCAACATGCGGGAGGGCTTCGCTGCAGCAGTACTGATGCAGGAAACAGGCATAGGTAAAGCTAAGCAGCCTGTAGCATACTACAGTACAAAATTGGATGAGGTGGCGCAGGGTTACCCACCCTGCTATCAGGGACTGGCTGTGTTGCACTATGCGTACAACAAAGCCTCATCTATAACCATGGGCTATCCTGTAACTTTATATACACACCATAAAGTAGTAGAGCTGTTGGAGAAGAGGAAGTTTGTATTAACACCGGCCAGAATCATAGCATTTCAAATGCTGTTGACATTCCCAGACATTACAATACAGAGATGCATCACAAGTAACATAGCTGATTATGTTCCGCTTGACTATGAGGGGGAACCCCATGATTGCGTTGGGGAAACGATGGTTTTTTCTAAATTAAGGACGGACTTACAATCAGAACCATTGAATGATGAGGACAAGAAGGTTCTGTTTGTGGATGGTTCATGCTATACGGATTATGATGTCAATCATGCAGGATTTGCAGTAGTGCAGCAGGACCAATCAGGTTTCCAAACAATCAGATTAGAAGCTTGCCCACAACCTTGTTCAGCCCAGTTAGCAGAGATTAAGGCTTTAACAACAGCGTGTGAAATAATGGAGGGTGAGAAAGCTGACATTTACACAGATTCAGCATATGCACATGGGGTCTGTCACCTGTTTGGGGCAGTATGGAAGCAGCGAGGCTTCAAGAAAAGCAATGGGGACCCTATACTGCATTTTCAGCTAATTTCAGACCTAATAAAGGCACTGACTAAACCTAAGGCACTAGCTGTCGTTAAATGCCAGGCACATAAAAAGGGAAACGACATGATCACGAAGGGCAATCATGCTGCAGACGAAGCAGCCAGAAAAGCGTCTGGATGCCAATCAGCTATTATTGCCCCGCAGGTAGATTTGGACCCACAACCCACACAGGAGGATATAGTTGCGATGCGAGTTAGGGCTACTTTAGCTGAACAAACAATGTGGAGACAGTGGGGAACCAAACAGAATGTAGAGGGCCTGTGGACTACGGACGAAGGGTTGCTGGTAGTACCTACACCTCTGCTGACCATTCTCATTTTAGAACCACATGGGCTAGATCACTGCGCAAGGGGGGAAGTGTTAAGGAAGATAAAGAGAGATGGGTTTTGGTCACTCTATCTACAGGCTTCAGTAGATTACATTTTGTCACGATGTGAGATATGTGCTCAAAACAATGTTAGAAAGGGAATAACAACACCTATAGAACATATACCTGTGCCCGAAGGACCATTTAGGCACCTGGTTATTGACTATGTGGACATGCTGAAAAAAGTAAGAGGGAAAAGGTATATGCTGGTATTAATTGATAGATTTACCAGATGGGTGGAGGCAGTACCATCTAAGGATTTAGGTGAAGGAACTGTAGTCAAGTTTCTGACAAATGAGGTCATCCCACGATTCGGCATACCAACCGAAATCAGCTCCGACAATGGAGCGGCTTTTATTCAAAAAACAGTTAAGTTGGTGCTGCAAGCCCTGAGAGTGAAACAAAGATTTGGGTGTATATACCACCCTCAGTCTCAGGGCATGGTAGAAAGAGTTAATGGAACATTGAAGGCTAAATTAAACACGATTTGCGCAACTACAAAGTTAAACTGGATTGATGCCCTGCCATTGGCATTAATGAGCTGTCGCATGCAAACTAATCAAAGAACTCATTTAACACCACATGAGATGCTGACTGGCAGACCCATGCCGATGCCTAGATGGAGAGGTCCTTACAAGGGACCAAGCCTGGAACAATTAGAGGTGGAACTTAAACAATACATGCAACAGTTAACTATGATACACAAGTCTATTTACACACAGGAAAAGCAAAAGGAGCCAGAGGCAGACCAGGGAGAAGGACCTATTAAACCCGGAGATCAGGTCTATGTGCGAGCCTTTCGACGAAGGTGGAATGAGCCGAGAAGGGAAGGACCGTTCACAGTAACTAAGGCCTCACCGACTGCTGTTCAGGTAGAGGGCCGGTCCACGTGGTACCATCTCAATCATTGTACAAGGACTGTCCCACAGGCACAACCTGTGAATGACCTCGAGGTAAACGGGCAAGAGAACGAAAATACAGGAGAAGGGGTAAGCGAGCGTGAGAACGAAAACGCAGGGGAAGGATCAAGCATTGACCAGATCATAAAGGAAGTCTTGGGGGACATTAGTGACTCTGAGGTTGTTGAAGATGAGGTTGTGTGCGTCTGTCCTCCTCGCGACAATGTGGACAGGGGCGACGGGGTCGGGGACAATAGTGCTTCTCCCGAATCAGACCGTGCCTCTCCCGAATCAGATCTGGGAGCCCTCGATTTTACAGCTTTGGACTGGGTGGAACCAGACTGGTCCTAATACTACCCTGCTAGAGTTAGGGGAACAGGGGCGGGATCGAAGGAACATTGAGGATAGGGATGGCGATGACTCACATAACAGTCGCATGGCGCCCAGCGACCACTAATGATTGGTATAAGTGGGCACAGTATACTGCACACACTATGCAACGATCACAATGTATCGTATGCGCCAAAGCCAAGGAAAAAATACTGGCTATACCAGACCCTCACAACTATACGCATTGTTCAAGATTAGACTCTTCAGAGGACATAGAATCTTGGCATATTAATGTTTACTGCCCAATCCAGTGTTTAAATGAAGCAGGATCATCCCAAGTGACGCCCTCAGAGTACTGTGCCGTATGGAATTTTACACAGGTCAGAAAACCTCACCCCATGCCACCGCAAGGGGTTAAGATAAATATAACGGAACAATTTGAGTGTTATTCTGCATTAAATGGCAGACGTCCAGTAGGGAGATTCCCAGGCAATTGTAAAAAGATCTGGATGTGCAATCAGGAAAATCCGACTCAGCTTGCTCTACGGGTGCCCATGCACAGTGGTATTGCCCTACTGCCAAGGTGTGACGCTATTTTGAGAGCAGATATAGCCATAGCAGATAGATTTTGGATGTGCGGGGGTGGCCCCAAGAATGTACTTCCACGTAACTGGACTGGGCTATGTGAAAGGGTAATGTTAGTCCAATCGGTCCTCGTGATCAGCCCACAGGAGGCATTTGAGAACACTCGGCAAAAGAGAGCGTTTGACCAAATGCCAAAGGGCGTCTACCTGGATGCGATAGGGCAACCACGGGGAATCCCCAATGAATTCAAAGCTATGAATGAGATTACTGCTGGGTTGGAATCAATATTTTTTTGGATCACACCTGCGAAAAACACAGAATGGATCAGCTACATTTACTAAAATCAGCAAAGGTTTATTAATTAAACTGAGGATGCACTATCAGCCTTAGGGGAACAGCTTGATGCCACTAGCAAAATGGCATGGCAAAACAGGCAGGCCCTGGATTGGTTATTGGCTGAAAAAGGAGGGGTCTGTGTCCTTTTTGGAGAACACTGTTGTACGTTTATACCCAATAACACCAGTCCGGATGGGCTTTTCACTAAAGCAATGGAAAAATTGAGAAATCTGAGGAAAGAGGTTAAACAGAATGCAGGTTACGGGCACCAACTCTTTGGCTGGCTTGAAAACATTCTAGGCGGATGGGGTGCGTGGTCGGTTAAAGTCGGGATGACTATTGGAATCACCCTGCTTATAATTGCTATTGTGTTGTGTTGTGTTTTTCCATGTATTAAATCTCTTCTAGTGAACGCTACTGCGAATCAGCTGCCGTTGTTCTAGGATACGGGCAAATTACACCTCCAAGAGAAACAGATCCCTCCGATAGAATACTATACTGTTGAGCAATTTACTCTGGAGGATTACTAAGAACGAAGTTGTAAGGGAAGCTGGGTCTTTTTCCCTACCCTAGACATATGGGGGTAGGTTTTTGGCCGAGTGACCCAGGATGTTAGCATGTTGGAAGGAGAACCCTGACAAACTGCACATTATTTATACAATCCTAAGTTGGGGAGCTAATGGTTGAGAGTGGATTTATGATTTGAGTTAACAACATGTTTTCTTTTTCTGTGAGACAATGTAGGTCTCAAAGGGGGGAATATGGGAGATAATACGATATTATTTTATACATTAGACATTGTTACGATATTATTTTATACATTAAACATTGTTGTTTAAGGTTTGTAACTACTTAGGCATTAGGCGCCTCTCTGTAACTAATTAAGGCGCTCTAGACATTCCTTACCCTTGACACGTGTTGGTAACTGCTCAGGCGGCACTCCTTTGCTTCAGCCTTTACCTATCCCTGTCAAAAGATAATTAATGGTGGAGCGAGGAGGAGAAACATATGAGTTGGAATGATGGATGAACCAGAATAGAATATAATGGTGGCAGATAAAGAAAGACATAGGCCTTGGGGTGATGAATGGATGTGAGGGATGGACTAGCAGGGAAATAAGGGTGGCGAAGTATGAAGGGATGTGAACATTGAGATAAGGATAAATTACTGAATGGGATTTAATGGTGGCAGGACAGACGGGTGACTGCAAAGAAATGAATGACTGAAGAAAGGAGCGTGGGTATGAGCTAATGTAAAGAAGATAAGGTTTGGAATAATCCTATAAACATAGACTGCCCGATGTACTAAGTGGGCAGTCAGATGGTTGACATCCTGATTGTTCCAGCCGTTGTTTGCAAATAAAGGCTTTTAACTTCTTGAAGAATTCTCCGTGTCATCTGCTTCATTTTGATCACCGGTAACCACAACAATGGACGTTCAAAGTTTATCGCAACAAGGATGATGAGAGAACAAAATGTTTCCGGGTTTCCTCTAACAGTGAAATTTTATGCTTCATTATCATTGCGAATAAACTTAGACATAGACCTTCAGCTGAGGTTAACTGAGCAGATAACTTTATTATTAACGGACTCTCGCAAACCCCTCCAGAATTCTTTCACGTTTTTTTTCTCATAAATATTTCAATACCTCAAAGGTAAATACATAGTTCCCTATAGTTGTTTCCCGGTTACAATAGACAATAGACAATAGGTGCAGGAGTAGGCCATTCGACCCTTCGAGCCAGCACGGCCATTCAATGCGATCATAGCTGATCATTCTCAATCAGTACCCCGTTCCTGCCTTCTCCCCATACCCCATGACTCCGCTATCCTTAAGAGCTCTATCTAGCTCTCTCTTGAATGTATTCAGAGAATTGGCCTCCACTGCCCTCTGAGGCAGAGAATTCCACAGATACACAACTCTGACTGAAAATGTTTTTCCTCATCTCTGTTCTAAATGGCCTACCCCTTATTCTTAAACTATCGCCCCTGGTTCTGGACTCCCCCAACATTGGGAACATGTTTCCTGCCTCCAATGTGTACAAACCCTTAATAATCTTATACGTTGTGATAAGATCCCCTCTCATCCTTCTAAATTCCAGTGTATATTACTTGCAAGCTAGCGCACTGTGATATATTGGCAAAACCCATGTATGTTTGCTTAAACATGTCCCACCTTCACTTGATTACGAACATAAGGAAATATGCAATGCAAAAAATGCAATTTCTGGCGAGGAATGTTGAGTGTTGAATGGTGACTGTGAAGTTGCCTGGTCTATGACTGACCCGCCATGGTACCCCAGCATTTCATGTGCATGTTTACCATTATGAATACAAATGGTTCAGTAATGATGGAGAAACTGGATGGAGTGTTGGGTGTGTTGTCCGCATTTCTAGCTGGGATATTGGCAATTGGGAGATCACATTTTTACAACAAACCGGGGCAAAAATAGACATTCTGTCGGAATAATTTATTTTCATCGACTGAGGCAATTATCAACAACCACCAGGGGATATTTCACCGCCTTCTTCAACTTCTCTCTGAATTTAGCCTGGGTCACTGCGTAAATGAAGGAATTCGTGCAGAAGCTGAGGGTCGACAGCATATTGGCGCTTTCTTGGAGAATGTAACGTGGATTTCTGAAACTGAAACCGGAGATGTAAGAACCGCCTTTAATCCGAACGAGCATAAAATTAATGACATACGTAACCCACAAGAGCAGAAAATTGGCGGAGATGCTGAAAAGTAAAATGATGGATTTTCTCCGGTTCTCCATTTCTCCATCTTTCCCACCCTCACGCTCCTTGTTACCACGAAGTGCACTGCGGATTCTGTTGGACACAAATATGTGTCTGACAGTCAGAACATTGAACGAAAAGATCAGAAGGAAAGGAAGAGAAGGTGTCAAAACGCGATCCAGCCAATCGTAGGCTTGCCAGACAGGTTCAGTGAAGAAGCTCAACTTAAAGTCACAAAACCAGGGCACTCCGTCCACTATATACAATGGTTGGTATGTAAAGTAGAAAGGGACGTTCTTTACACCGCTCACGACACACACAGCAGCGATTACCACAGCCGCGGTTTTCTCAGTGCAGTAACTATGTTTTAACTTCCGACAGCAAATGGCTGCGAATCGATCGAAGGTGAATGCCACCGTCAGCCACACCGAGGAATCCCTGCTGGTATAAATCATCACCGTGCTGAAACTACAGGCGGGAGTGGTGGAGAACACGCTGTTGATAAAGTAGATCCCGGTGATTCGATTCAGTATCACGGCGGAGACGATAACCAGTAGATCCGTCACCGACATGGCCACCAGGTAATAAGTAACACACTTGGAGAGTCCACACCTCGCTCTCGATAGGATCACAACGGCCGCTATGTTCGCTGTTAAGGGTAAAGGAGTAACGATAAAGGAACATTGGATGTAGTAACGTAGTGAGTAGTTACCAAAAAAATGTTCGAAAACGTCGTGGCGGATAGGTTGCAACGAATTCGACCGATTCCTGGGATTGCGGGACCGTGAGGGGTGGGATTGGCTCACTGGGGTTTAGGAGAACGAGAAATGATCCGACAAAGAGCATCAGCATTCAAACAATACAGTACGGGAGGAGGAGAGGGGGGGGGGGGGGTGTTTCTGATAACATCCAGAATCAAGATCCACGTGCAGTTTATACCAGGCATCCCTTTCCAACCGTGAGCTGGAGAAATATCATCCCACAAAGGGCGGTGAACCTCCGGTGCAGAAAGCAGTGGAGGCCACGTCATTGCACATATGCTGGAGGAGGTATCTGTTACTTTTATCAACGGTGAAAGGCTCCAGAGAGGAATCGGGAGCTGAATACCAAAATGCACGATCACCCATGGTCCCGGTGAACCTTTTGCCTCAGCGAACAAAGAACATTTCTTTCATTATCATCCCCTATTATCTGCATTTTTATACCTTACCTTTCCATATCTCTGTCCCCCCCTCTCCCCCGACTCACAGTCTGAAGAAGAGTCTCGACCAGAAACGGCACCCGTTATTTTTCTCCAGAGATGCTGCTTGAGCGGCTGAATGATTCCAGCATCGTGTGTCTGGTTTCAGTGTAAACCAGCATCTGCAGTTCCTTCCTACACATTGCCAAATTGATTTATTTCATTTTAAAGCAGGAAAGGGAGTAGACAATTCAGCTTGTCTCGCAGAAATGTCACCTCGTCTTCTGATTCGGCAACGTATCCCCCAAACACAGGCACCGAGACGGTCCCAGTGCTTATGTCCTAACATGTTGCAAAGGCAAAATAGAATAGAATGCAATAAATTCACCAAAAGTTTGTTCCGGATAATATTTAAATATAAAGTGAAGTACAATAAAATCGAACAAAACATTAAATTATCGAAATTACTCTCTCCGAAAAATAGATCCGTAATGCAGTTAATAAGATGAAAAATACAGCAGAAAATACCCAACTGGACAGCATCACATCATTGAACATAGTTTTAAATGTAATATGTTCTACAACAGACTTGCACCAAAAAATGAAAATTAATATCCACTTAGTGCCACTTAATGTGCCTGCGGAACTATGCACACGATTGAACCTCACCTTTTTACAGTTATAGTGCAGAATGATAATTAATGCATGATATCATATCTGTTAAAACAAACGATTCTGAAACAGCGGATGTCAATATTTTATGACTGATAATCGCTCATAAATTAATCTTAAGGTGGAAGGGAAAGCCGCACACTGATATTCACATCATCTTAATTAATATGCCAAAAGCGGAAACGTTATCAATAAGCCTTCACAAGCCGGAGAGAGCTACAGCAGAATGTCACTGAGTATCAGCAGCATCGCACACAGATCAGCAAAGAATGGAGGCTGGATACATAGAAACATAGAAAATAGGTGCAGGAGTGGGCCCTTCGGCCCTTCGAGCCTGCACGGCCATTCAATATGATCATGGCTGATCATCCAGCTCAGTAACCTGTACCTGCCTTCTTTCCATACCCCCTGATCCCTTTAGCCACAAGGGCCACATCTAACTACCTCTTAAATATAGCCAATGGACTGGCCTCAACTACCTTCTGTGGCAGAGAATTCCACAGACTCACCACTCTCTGTGTGAAGAAATGTTTTCTCATCTCGGTCCTAAAAGACTTCCCCTTTATCCTTAAGCTGTGACCCCTTGTTCTGGACTTCCCCAACATCGGGAACAATCTACGCGATTGCAGTGGACGATTTACAGGCTAAGATGACCTAAATCCCATGAAATTAGGAGTCACAGTTATGGATACACTGAAATTTAGCCGTTCAACAAAGGAGCAACTTACGTGGAACGCCAATGATTGCGAGAAAGGGATAGTAAATGGCGAACAAAAGCCCACTTGCTGGTCCGTGCATTTTCTTCAATGGGCGACCAGTATTCCCCAAACATCCAGCATATCACGTTTATATATTCAGCGAGAATCCCTGGTGAGTCAATTTATCTTCATTCAGATTCATGGCATTGTTGTTGTTTAGCACTCCGCTGTCTCGGAATACATGTACGAAATGGGAACAAATAAAATAAATTGGATACTCAATACATTCTGAACGTTGCCCTGCCAAAATAATATCTAGATGTTTCTTCCCTGCTCTGTTTATTGTCTGGCGTTACTGTAACTCCAACGTTCGAGCATTTAGACAATAGACAATAGGTGCAGGAGGAGGCCATTCGGCCCTTCGAGCCTGTACGCACCGCCATTCAATGTGATCATGGCTGATCATTCTCAATCAGTACCCCATTCCTGCCTTCTCCCCATACCCCCTGACTCCGCTATCCTTAAGTGCTCTATCTAGCTCTCTCTTGAATGTATTCAGAGAATTGGCCTCCACTGCCCTCTGAGGCAGAGAATTCCACAGATTCACAACTCTCTGACTAAAAAGGTTTTTCCTCATCTCTGTTCTAAATGGCCTACCCCTTATTCTTAAACTGTGGCCCCTGATTCTGGACTTCCCCAACATTGGGAACATGTTTCCTACCTCTAACGTGTCCAACCCCTTAATAATTGTATATGTTTCGATAAGATCTCCTCTTATCCTTCTAAATTCCAGTGTATGCAAGCCTAGTCGCTCCAGTCTTTCAACATATGAAAGTCCCGCCATTCCGGGAATTAACCTAGTAAACCTACGCTACACGACCTCAATAGCAATATCATATCCAATGAATTCTAACGAAATGCTAAAAAACTCAGCCTGCAATAAAGCATCACTTCAACAACATTCAATTTTGCTAAACGCGCACAGTAACATTAATGTGACCAAGCAAGATTAGTCCAGTCATGTTATTTCTGGTGAGTAAATATAGTTGGAGCATTCAAAGTCTACCGCTCACCTGCCTCATCATTGCCGATTTAATTTTTACCTCTTTCTTTTCATTTCCATTTAATGGTCGCTCTATTTGTTATACCATCTTTGTTTATCTTTACAAAATACCCTTTCAGAATGGCCTAAGTAAATCGGATTGCACAAGTGAGTAGCTTGATTAAAGTACATCCTACCTTCCTTTAAAGTGGAACGTTCCCCCTCCATCAGTCCCACCTGCCAGCGGTTGGCCCATATATTTCCCATTCATGCACCTATCTAAATGTGTTTTAATTATTTTTACAGTACCTGCCTAAACTACCCCATCTAGCAGCTCCTTTCGTACACCCCCGATGCTTTGTGTGAAAATAATTCCTTTTCTGCCCTGATAATTCGTTCTTCTTTTACATTTGAGCTTATGTTTTCTGGCCCTGGTTTATGTTTCCCCCAAGCTGGATACAAGCCACTGCACGTTCCCCCAATCTATTTCTCTCACAATAGTATCTACCTTTGCAAGAGCACATCTCATTTTCCTGCGCTCCATGAAAGAAAGTCCGAGCCTCCCCACATCCCTCCCTGTATTTCAGTCCCTCGGGTCTTGGCAACATATAATTCTTCAATGCTCACCAACATAATTGCAACAGTAGGGTGGACAAACCTGAACTAAGTACTCCGAATGCGGCCTCGCCAACGCCTTGTACAATGTTGACATGACATACTCATGGCCCTGGCTGATGAAGACCAATGCACCGAAAGCCTTAATTAATAATCTATCTATCGGTGAGATCAGTCTGAAAAAGGGTCTCGACCCGAAACGTCACTCATTCCCTCTCTCCTCGAGGCCTCCTGACCTGCTGAGTTACTCCAGCATTTTGTGATACCTTCGATATCTACTGGTGGTACCAATTTCTAGGAAATATGTGCCCACGCTCCCAGATACTTCAGCTGTACAACAGGCCGTAGAGTTCCGGTATGGACGTATGATGATGTAATGCTCAGTGTATATTCAAGCATCCATGTGTGCCTCCCTGTTGACTACAATAATTCTAAATTTCGATTTTAATTTTGCATCCATTGTCCCTCCTGAATCCCTCTCGCCTTTTCACTCATTCCTTTTCTCGTTATCCATTGATGTAATTGCGCCACTTGGTTGATTCAACGAAAGGTGTTGTTGGAAAACATGATAAGCACAAGGTAAAAGCTTCGTCTGGAACTGGCCACATTTGTCTGGTTTGTATGTTGAAAAACATTTAGGCACGCATATCTTTATTGAAGGCAAATCAGGACACCGAGCACAACTTTTTGTTTTAATTCTCTGCCACAAAAGGTAGTTGAGGCCAGTTCATTGGCTATATTTAAGGGGGAGCTAGATGTAGCCCTTGTGGCTAAAGGGATCAGGGGGTATGGAGAGAAGGCAGGTACAGGTTACTGAGCTGGATGATCATCCATGATCATATTGAATGGCGGTGCGTACAGGCTCGAAGGGCCGAATGGCCTACTCCTGCACCTATTTTCTTTGTTTCTATGTTTCTAACTCGCAGTCCAAGGAGCGCAGAGTAGAACGCAGTCAGCACGAACCATGGAACCCAAAGTACGGATCACAAAGCACGGAACACAGAGCACTGGGCGTCAAGCACAAAACGTGATCTTCATCGAGCTACCAGTCGAATGGAGAAGTGTTGCCCCTCTGTTTAAGAAAGGCATGGCGAATAGAAGGGAATTGCATGCCGGCGAGCATTACGTCCGTGGTGGTGGGGAAGTTATCGGATAAGATTCTTCTGGTTACAAGGAGATGAGACAGCCTATAGGGATGAAATCCAAAGGCTGGCAGCATGGTGTTCAGTGAACAATCTGGTCCTGAACTCCTCCAAAACAAAGGAACTTATAATTGACTTTAGAAAAACCAGTGGAGATTACGACCCACTCTACATCAATGGGGTCTGTGTGGAAAGGGTACCAGCTTTCAGGTTCCTGGGTACGCACATCTTACCTGGTCTACCAACACCATCACCACAGTAAAGAAAGCACAGCAGAGACTCCACTTCCTGAGGATCCTCAGGAAAACCAACCTGCAGGAGAAGCTCATGTTGTCCTTCTATCGCTGCTCCATCGAGAGTGTGCTGGCATACTGTATAACCACATGGTATGCCAGCTGCTCAGAAAAGGACAGGAAGGCCCTTCAGAGGGTCATCACGACGGCCCAGAAGATCATCGGCTGCTCACTGCCCTCCCTGGAGTACCTGTTCAGCCTACGCTGTAGAGCAGGCAAAATAATAAAAGATCCATCCCACCCCGGCCACCGTCTGTTTGTTCATCTGCCCTCTGGTCGACGTTTCAGGTCGATCAAATCCCGAACAAACAGACTTAAGAACAGTTTTTACCCCAGGGCCATACGAGAACTGAACACTACCTTTGCACTAGGCAACACCGTTAAAAAATCTTGTACTTAATATAATTGTATTTAATTGTATTTATGTATTTATTTGTTTTTGCATTTATTGCATATATGTTTGTACGCACCGTCAGGATTGGCTATTTTTTAATTTCGTTGTACTCGTTGCAATGACAATAAATGAATATTATTATTATTATTATTATTAAGGTGAAGGGCAGCAGATTTAATAGGAGTCTGAGGGGTAACTCTTTCACACAAATGGTGGCGGGTGCATGGAACATGCTACAGAGGAGGATGGGTCTGGCCAAACGTTTAAGAAACAGTTAGACAGGTACATGGATATAACCGTTTTGTAGGGATATGGACCAAACACGGGCAGGTGGGACTCGTGCAGCTGGGACATGTAAGCCTGTGTGGGCAGTTTGGATCGAAGGGCCTGTTTCCACGCTGTATCGCTCTATCACGATGACTCTATGGATAAAATATACTCGCATCCAGAAAAGGGTGGATTTTATTAGGGTATATTTTACAAATTCTTGCTATTGAGGGCGTGCAGCGTAGGTTTACTAGGTTAATTGCCGGAATGGCGGGACTGTCATATGTTGAAAGACTGGAGTGACTAGGCTTGTATACACTGGAATTTAGAAGGATGAGAGGGGATCTTATCGAAACGTATAAGATTATTAAGGGGTTGGACACATTAGAGGCAGGAAACACGTTCCCAATGTTGGGGTAGTCCAGAACCAGGGGCCACAGTTTAAGAATAAGGGGTAGGCCATTTAGAACAGAGATGAGGAAAAACTTTTTCAGTCAGAGAGTTGTGAATCTGTGGAATTCTCTGCCTCAGAGGGCAGTGGAGGCCAATTCTCTGAATGCATTCAAGAGAGAGCTAGATAGAGCTCTTAAGTATAACGGAGTCAGGGGGTATGGGGAGAAAGCAGGAACGGGGTACTGATTGAGAATGATCAGCCATGATCAAATTGAATGGCGGTTCTGGCTCGAAGGGCCGAATGGCCTCCTCCTGTACCTATTGTCTATTGTCTAAATGGTTGAATGTTTGAGAAAATGCGATGATGTTGGGGAGACAGAAAGAACTGCAAATGCAGGTAACGTGCGTTTAGTACAAAGTATTGGGGTAACTCAACGGTTCAGGCTGTACATCTGGAGACCCCAGACATACGACATTGACCCAATCGGCGGCGCCAGCAAAACGAGAGATTGTTGGACGTCGTCACACCGAGGGGACAGGTTGAGGTGGGTGTCAACGAAGAAGAGGATAAAAAGTGAGTGTAGGACACCCCAGTGGCTGAAACCCTTCAAAACTAGAACACCATCTCAGGAGCATTCGGGGTGGAGTAGCAGTCAGCGCTGTGGCTCCCCAAACCTTGCGCGAAAGCTCAACAAGGAACAAGGCCATCGGACAGAGCCGTAGAGGTGGGTGACTCGATAATTGGAGGCGCGGACAGAAGATCCATCGGCAGCAGTCGAGAGTACTGCCTCCCTGGTGCCAGAGTCCAGGATGTCTCGGTGCGGCTGTATGGCATCCTCAAGAGGGGTCGGGGGGGAGGGGTCGGAAGTTGTGGTTTATGTTGGCACAAAATATATAAGTAGCAAGAGGAAGTAGGTTCTGCAACATGAGTTTAGGGAATGAGCTAGAAGGCTGAAAACCAGGACCCCCAGTATAGTTATCTCGAGTGTGCATCCGGTACCTCGTGCTCGTGAGGGTAAAAACAGAGAGATAGGGGATATGAATGTGTGGCTGAGCAGTTGGTGCAGGGGAGAGGATTTAGATGTCTGGACCATTAGGGTCTCCTCTGGGGGAAGAATGACCAATACAAATGGGATGGCTTGTATATTAACTGCAGGGTTATCAACATGGCAGGCAGGTCTGTTTAGGCTACACGGGTGGGTTAAACAAGATTGGCAAGAGTGTGGAGTCTCATACATGACAGAGACTGGTGAGACGTTAGATGTTGGTATGGAGGGTGGTGAGAGAAAGGCTAGAGGACAGAATGGGCAGGGGAAAGGCGGAGAGGGATGGAGGACGATTATTAGAAACTGCATGGATTTTAATGCAAGAGGCCTGGCTGGTGAGGCAGATGGGCTTTGGGTGCGACTGAAAATTTGCAGCCAATACTGAAAACTGGTTAAGAGAGGGGCAGGACTGCCAGCTCAATGTTCCGGGATGCACATTCGTTAGGAGAAACGGGGGTGGTGGCAAAAGAGGCGAGAGGGTTGCATTAATGGTTATAAATATATAAGGGGGAAATGTTAACTAGAGAGAGTGCGGGACCCTTCCGATATCAAAGCGGTGATGTGTGCAGCGACAGGAGGTGGGCAAGGTCCTCAATGAGTAAAGTGTGCAGCGACAGGAGGTGGGCAAGGTCCTCAATGAGTATTTGTCGTCCGTATTACCGAGGAAAAAAGACCAGGATGACGGAGGAACATAGGGAAGTTAACGGAAGTGCCTTGTGAGTAGTCAGTGTTACGGTCGAAGAAGTAAGGTAGGCACGGTTGTGTATGACGGGCGACCAATCTCCGGGGCCTGATCAGGTCTATACGAGGACATTGTGGGAACTGTAGAGGAAATTGCGGGAGGCCTGGTTGAAATTTACGAATCGTCTTGAAATGCAGGAGAGGTGCCGGAAGACTGGAGAGTGGCAAATGTCGTGCCATTATTCAAGAAGGGCTGCAGGGAATATGCTGGGAACTATAGGGCAGTAAGATTAACATCTGTAATCGGAAAGTTCTCAGAGAGTATTCTGAGGGATAGGACCAACAGGCGATAGGATAGGCAAGGGCTAATTAGGGATAGCATGGTTTTGGATAGATCACCCGCTGGTGCCTGAACAGGTGATTTGCCCATCCGAGTCCTTCACTGTTTTCCGGGCGGACAGAACGGAATAATCCGGGAAATCCAAGGGCGGAGGAGTCTGCTTCTTGACCAATAATAACTGGTAGATAAGGTGGTTAAAAGGGCGTTTGGCACATTGCATTCATCAGTCAGAGAACTGAGTACAAAATTTCGGAAGTACTGTTGCAGTTGTATAAGACGATGGCGAGGCAACATTTAGAGTATTGTATTGAGTTCTGGACACCGTATTATAGGAAATATGTTGTCAATCGTGAAAGGCTGCAGTGACGGTTACGAGGATGTTGCCACGACTGGGGGGTCTGAGGTATTGGGGGAGATTAAGTAGGCTGGGACTCTTTTCGTTGGAGCGCGGAAGGAGAATAAGGGATCATAAAGAGCCATGATAGGAATAGATCGGGGAGAAACACTCTTGCTCAGAGTTAGTGAACCGAGGACCAGAGGACATAGGTTTAGCGTGCAGGGCAAAAGAGTGAATAGGAATATGTTTTTCACACAAAGGATGGTGGGTGTGTGGGACAGGCGGCCGGAGGTCTTAGTTGAGGCAGTGGCTAAACCAACGTTTAGGAAACAGCTACACAGGTACATGGATATGACAGGATTGGAGGTATATGGACCAAACGCTGGCAGGTGGGACGAAACCAGCTGGGACTTATTGGCCGTTGTGGGCACGTTGTCCCGATGGATCTGTTTCCACGCTGTATCACTCTATGACTCCACGACCCTATCATAAATTAAAGGAAGAAGGCGTTAAAAATTACTAATACCACCCCATTGTTGGACATGATGCACAGCTGGAGAAGGTGTTGAAGAATTATTTTTAAGTTCGCCTTCGTTAGTTAGGGTATTGATTATGGAATTTGGGACAGTCATGATATGTAACTTTTGACAAGGTGATGACGAGACTGCACTTAGATTATTGTATTCAGTTTTGGTCACCGTCTTGCTGGACGAATGCCATTATGTTGGAAATAGAGAGATGATTGGGGAGGATTTTGCTTGTACTCGAGATCCGGAAATACAAAGGAGGCTTTGACAGACTTGGACTTTATTTCTCGGAGCGCATCTGAAGCCAATCTTAATGCTGTGTACAAAATCATGATTATAGGCTTGGCGAATGCAGTCTTTTCGCTTGGGGCGAGAAATCAAGAACTAAGGGCAAAGGTTTAACATAAGCGCAAGAAGATTTAATGACCACCTGAGAGGCTAGGTTTTCAATCCAAGGGCTGTAGGCATATGCAATGAGCAGCCAGTGGAACTGATTTAGCAGGTAAAATAACATAATTTGAAAGGCACCCGGTTGGTAAATGGATAGGAAATATTTAAAGGGAAAAGGGCCGAACGCGGCAAATATGACTAATTTAGTTTGAGCATCTTCTTCTGCGTGAAAGGTTGGACTTAAATTTCTCTTTCGGCGCTGTTCGTGCCAATAACTCTACTACCTACAATGAATTTCGACAGAATGTTCGAATGTTATGTTCGTGCAGTTCTTTCAGTCAATGAGGAAAACTCATCTGGTCAGGTGGCATCTCTGGAAAGAGAAACCGGGAATATTTCTGATGTAGGATCTACAAAAGAGTTAAAGAGGTGTCGCTAGTTCAAACGTCAGCTATCCAGGCAGTTATTGCGGCAAAATATCACTGCGCCACGATACTCTTAACCGTTCCTTGGTCAGGTCTTATTCACTCTCTGCTCTCGCTATTGCAGTGTGACACAAATGACAGCTGCTAACCGGATTGCAGAAGCATTGACTAACAATGCTCGGTTTTGTTGATAAAGATAAACTTTAGTAAATGTCGTCAAACTCGACCAAGCAATGTTTATCATTGAATAAAGGAGCAGTGAGGTTCCGTTGCAGTTGTACAGGGCATTGCTGAGACCACACCTGGAGTATTGCGTACAGTTTTGGTCTCCTAATCTGAGGAAAGACATTTTTGCCATAGAGGGAGTACAGAGAAGGTTCACCAGATTGATCGCTAGAATGGCAGGACTTTCATAAGAAGAAAGACTGGATAGACTCGGCTTGTACTCGCTGGAATTTAGAAGATTGAGGGGGGATCTTATAGAAACTTACAAAATTCTTAAGGGGTTGGACGGGCTAGATGCAGGAAGATTGTTCCCGATGTTGGGGAAGTCCAGAACAAGGGGTCACAGTATAAGGATAAGGGGGAAGTATTTTTGGACCGAGATGAGAACGTTTTGTTTCACACAGAGAGTGCTGAATCTGTGGAATTCTCTGCCACAGAAGGTAGTTGAGGCCAGTTCATTGGCTATATTTAAGAGGGAGTTAGATGTGGCCCTTGTCGCTAAAGGGATCAGGGGGTATGGAGAGAAGGCAGGTACGGGATAATGAGTTGGATGATCAGCCATGATCATATTGAATGACGATGCAGGCTCGAAGAGCCGAATGGCCTACTCCTGCACCTATTTTCTATGTTTCTATGTTTCTATTGTTCAGAGGTAGTCGCACCGCTGAACAGAGGCTCTTCTTGCTCTGAATTTCAGTTCTTGAACGAAATTAGATCGAAGGATGGTGTAAAGTAAATCTCAGACATTGCGGTTTACTCCGAGCACAGTTCTTGTTGAAGTAACTTCACATTGAGGAATGGGTCCGCAGCGAAACGTCATATGCCCATTCCTCGTTGAATTTCTACGGTACTTTGTTTTTCAAAACAGATGTCGTTTTGGCATGTTATTAATATTCCAAATCAACTTCAATTACTTGATTTTCGAAACGTCGAGATTCTAGAGGAACACCCGTTGTGTAAATAGTCCGTGTAATAATTAACAGATACAGCTCGGTCACTCATGCATGCATCGGGTTAACCTCCTCTCTTCGACGAGAGTTTAGCAGCACCTCCTCTCTTCGACGAGAGTTTAGCAACCCTCCTCTCTTCGACGAGAGTTTAGCAACACCTCCTCTCTTCGACGAGAATTTAGCAACACCTCCTCTCTTCGACGAGAGTTTAGCAACACCTCCGCTCTTCGACGAGAGTTTAGCAACACCTCCTATCTTCGACGAGAGTTTAGCAACACTTCCTCTCTTCGACGAGAGTTTAGCAACACCTCCTCTCTTCGACGAGAGTTTAGTAACCCTCCCGTCCCCTCCTCCTTCCCAGATCTCCCTCTATCTTCCTCTCTCCACCTATATCCTTGCTTTGTCCCGCCCCCAGACATCAGTCTGAAGAAGGGTCTCGACCCGAAACGCCACCCATTCCTTCTCTCCCGACCTGCTGAGTTACTCCAGCATTTTGTGAATAAAAACCATTAACTACTACCGGGCTGCAGCTCAGGATTCCTTTCTCAACCGCATTTCATTTGTTCTCTGCTCACGCCGGAAGGCCCGTCCTCCTGCTCCCGTGATAGGTCGGCCCAGATCATGCTCTGTTCTCGCGAGAGTTCGAGCACGACAAATGACGGTTCTATACCTAAAATGGCTCAGCCGGCCACATGACACCCGCTCCCGAGAACCGGAGTATTGGAGGCTGTTTGGCTGACGAGTGAGGCGGCCTGATCGCGGGTACTCGTGGCCTGTGGTCGGGGTCGCAGCTGGCAGAGCCGTGGGCGGATGGGGACGCGACGGTTGTCGTCCTCTGCGGCGGAGCTTTGCCACTAGCACTGGTTGGTCCATGTTCAAATGCGCCGGCTTAAGACGGTCCACGGAGTCAGTCTCGTGACTGGCGCTCATGATGATGATGATGAAAGTCGAGTTGCCTTGTTATAATACCTGGAAGGGTCCCTCATAACGCCTTTGCAATGGCGTGCGCTGGGAATGCCGGCGAATGAAAACGTAGTGGCAGTCGTGGAGGGCGTGTGGTGAGTCCGTGGTGGTGAATCCGTGGCGGGACGTTGGGACTGGAGAGAACGTGGCCGTCTTCTCACGGATGCACGTCGGCATGGTCGTGGGCGGTTCCTGATCTTCACTTGCCGCCAGGGCGACTTCCCCTGGGACCGTAAGCGGGCGCCGTACACCAGCTCGGCTGAGGAAGTAGCCAGGTCCTCCTTTGGGGCAGTGCGGATGCCCAGCAGCACCCACGGCAACTCGTACATCCGGTCCGCGCCCGTGAGCAATGCCTTTTGGGATGCCTTCAAGTGTTGGTGAAAACGCTCAACTAGGCAGTTTGCTTGCGGGTGATAGGCCGTATTATGGTTCAGCTTAGCGGCAAGCAGCCGGACCATTGCTGACCACAACTCGGAGGTGAACTGTGCACCTCTGTCGGAGATGTCCACCAAAGCGGGCGATCCAGTGGACAGTGAGGACACGTGCACACGGCGCCTTGAAGGTATCCGAGCGGGGCAGCTTCCGGCCGTCCAGTGATTTGGTCCACGATGGTGAAAAGGTGGGTGAAACCTTTTGATGGAGGCAGAGATCATTGATGTCGACGTGGGTGTGGTCGAAATGTCGGTGTGGCAAGGGCGAAATTCTACAGCAGCGCTTTGCCGCTGAATATTTGAGGTTTGACAGAGGGTGCACGCACTGGCCCAGTTGCTAACCTGTTTGCGCAACCCGTGCCACATGGACTTGGCGGCAATCAGCCCCGTTGTTGCCCCGATGGAAGGGTGAGCGACACCGTGAACCATGTTGAAAATCCGTTGGACGTGGACACCTTGCAAAGGAGCGTGGTTTCAGAGTGCCCGAAGCGCTAATCCTCCGACAACAGGCCAGAGATGGCGGTGCGGTAGGCGAGCATTTCCTTATCTTCGCGCTGGGCATCCGCCACGAACGTGTAGTCGATACCTCGGGCCAAAGCGTGGATAGCATTGATGGTGGTGCGGGACAACGCATCTGCAACCCAGTTGATCTTGCCTGCGATGTGCTGGACGTAAGTCGTGCACTCTGAGATGTAGGCCAAGTGACGCTGCCATTGGGATGACCAGGGATCAGGCACTTTGGTAAAAGCAAACGTGAGTGGCCTGTGATCGGTTAAAGCTGTGAAATACTTGCCCTCAGGGAAATAGCGGAAATGCCGGATGACCAGGTAGAGCACGAGAGATCCCGGTCGAAAGCGATGTGTTTCAGCACGGGGCGGGGGGGTCTCAGGTGACGACTTGAAAAGGCGAGGGGCTGCCACGTGCCATTGAACAGCTGTTCCAGTACTACGCCCACGGCTGTGCCAGATGTGTCAACCGTGAGAGCTGGAAGCGCGTTGGCCCTCGAATGTACCAGCACCGTCGCCCTTGCCGTTGCTGAACGCGGTCGTGGCGGCATCGTCCCAAGTGAGCCCTTTCGGCTTGTTGGCCAGGGCCCTAGTGAGACCGCACCTGGAGTACTGTGTGCAGTTTTGGTTTCCAAATTTGAGGAAGGATATTCTTGCTATTGAGGGCGTGCAGCGTAGGTTTACTAAGTTAATTCCCGGAATGGCGGGACTGTCATATGTTAAAAGACTGGAGCGACTAGGCTTGTATACACTGGAATTTAGAAGGATGAGAGGGGATCTTATCGAAACGTATAAGATTAATAGGGGGTTGGACACGTTAGAGGCAGGAAACATGTTCCCAATGTTGGGGGAGTCCAGAACAACGGGCCACAGTTCAAGAATAAGGGGTAGGCCATTTAGAACTGAGATGAGGAAAAACTTTTTCAGTCAGAGAGTTGTAAATCTGTGGAATTCTCTGCCTCAGAAGGCAGTGGAGGCCAATTCTCTGAATCCATTGAAGAGAGAGCTGCATAGAGCTCTTAAGGATAGCGGAGTCAGGGGGTATAGGGAGAAGGCAGGAACGGGTACTGATTGAGAATGATCACATTGAATGGCGGTGCTGGATCGAAGGGCCGAATGGCCTCCTCCTGCACCTATTGTTTATTGCCTATTGTCTATTGGCCTTGAACAGCGGTTGTATGATCCGGACGGCCACTGGCACTAAACGGTGATAGAAATTGGCCATGCCAACAAACACTTGGAGTCCCTACACCGTAGAATGTTTGGGAAACTTGGGAATGGCCTCGACCTTGGGCGGGGACGGGACGGCACCGTGATGGTTGATGCGGTGGCCTAGGAAGCTGAAGGAAGGGAGGCCAAACTGGCATTTGGCAAGGTTGACGCCCTGGCCATGCTCCTTGAGCCGTGGGCAGAGCAGCCGGGGGGTGTGCGCGCTGTTCCTGGCGAGATCGGCCGATGACGAAGATGTCGTCGAGGTAGATGAACACAAAGTCCAGCCCGCGGCCCACCGTGTCCATGAGCCGTTGGAAGCCTTGGCGGCATTCTTGAGGCCGAAAGGCATCCGTAGAAACTCAAAGAGCCCGAACGGGGTGATAAGAGCCGTCCTTCCTTTGTCCCGCCCCCCCCCCCCTGACATCAGTCTGAAGAAGGGTCTCGACCCGAGATGTCACCCATTCCTTCTCTCCCGAGATGCTGCCCGACCTGCTGAGTTACCCCAGCACTTTGTGAATGAATACCTTCGATAAGAGCTGTCTCCCGGGCGTCGTCCAGGCGAACAGGAATCTGATGGTAGCCTCGTCCCAGATAGATTTTGGAAAAAAACCTTGGCGACGTCCAGATCGGCCGTGAAGTGAGAAATAGCCTACCGGTCGGCCGTTGTGACGTGGTTGAGATTGCTGTAGTCCCCATAGGGTCTCCAGCCCTCCGACGCTTTGGGCACCTTGTGAGCGTCGCACTGTGCCCTTATCCTCCAGTTGGAGCTTGTCGGGGGGCAGCCTGCGTGCGCGAGTATGGTGGTGAGGATACGGTGCTTGTCCTCATGATTGGGGCAGGGCGTTGTGAATTGGGGGGGGTTATCGAAACGTATAAGATTATTAAGGGGTTGGACACATTAGATGCAGGAAACATGTTCCCAATGTTGGGGGAGTCCAGAACCAGGGGCCACAGTTTAAGAATAAGGGGTAGGCCATTTAGAACAGAGATGAGGAAAAACTTTTTCAGTCAGAGAGTTGTGAATCTGTGGAATTCTCTGCCTCAGAAGGCAGTGGAGGCCAATTTTCTGAATACTTTCAAGAAAGAGCTAGATAGAGCTCTTAAGGATAGCGGAGTCAGGGGGTATGGGGAGAAAGCAGGAACGGGGTACTGATTGAGAATGATCAGCCATGATCACATTGAATGGCGGTGCTGGTTCGAAGGGCCGAATGGCCTCCTCCTGCACCTATTGTCTATTGTCTATCGTCTATTGTTATTATGTCGGGGAGCTCCTGGCCTACTCGTTGTTGTGGATGGTAACAGAGCCGAGAAGTGGCGCAGTCAATTCCGCGTGGCGCAAGGCGATCGACTCGAACGTCTTAGAATTGATGAGAAGTTGTCCCTTCACGTCGATGGGCAGGGAATGCGCCCGGAGAAAATCGGCGCATAGCAGTGGTTGGGAAACGTAGGCGATGGTAAAGGGCCACTTAAAGTGACGGGAGTTGAGAGGGATCGTGCGGACCCCATACGTCCGGATATTGCTGCCGTTGGAGCCGTTGAAATGATATTATGTTACTGCAAAGTTACTGGACTAGATTGTAAGGATTTGTAAATAGAACTTTTACTTTTTAAACAGATGGATTAACAATCAAATTAGTAATATAATGAGTTTAGCATCACTGATGGAAATTAATGTTCTAGATAGGTACAAAATGGTGAGGGACAAAATCACCTATTCTATGTTCTGATCCACATTCAGTTTTGCCTTTAAATATTGGCCAGAGCAGTCAAATAAATGAAAATGTGATTATGCTCTTACCTCACTCTTAACAATAAAACAATTTCTTTAAAAAATGTAATGTCAAAAGCTATTTTAGTTTAGTTTATTGTCATGTGTACCGAGGAAAATAATTTTGTTGCGCGCTCTACTGTCCGCAAAAGACTATACATGATTAAAATCATGAGATTACAAACATTCACAGCGTACAGATACAGGGTAAAGCCCCATAAAGTCCGATCAAAGATAGTCCGATGGTAGATAAGATAGATGAGAGGTCAGGACCACTCTCTAGTTGGTGATAGGATGGTTCCGTTGCCTGATAACAGTGGGAAAGAATCTGTCTCTGAATCTTGAGGTGTGCATTTTCACACTTCTGTACCTCTTGCCTGATGGAGAGGGGAAAAGAGGGACTGACTGTGGTAAGACTCATCCCTGATTATGCTGGTGGCCTTGCCAGCATGTTCTGTGAAAGGGGGAAGAGACAGAAGGGGGAACAAAATAATTAGACAAATGTATTTTGTGCATTCTGTTGCTTTTAATTGGTATGACTGTACGGCAAAACAAATTCCTCGTATGTTGCAAAACATACTTGGCTAATAAAGTATGATTATGATTAGAATAATAAGGGGGGAAAAAAAATCTTTTGTACCTTAAAATAGATTATAGTGGTGATGAATTTTGACAGTCTCTGAGGAAATGTAGGGGGAGGGTGGAAAGAGAAGAAACTGCCAGTTGGCAAAGTGATCAGAATTTTCTTTTTTTTCTTCTTTTAGGAGTGTTAGCTTGAGGCAATGAGAGCATTGAGAGTTTTAGGGCAAGAAACGAGAGGATAATTGATAGAAGTGAAGTTCAAAAGGTAACTTAAATAATCTATATACTAAAACTCTTGGGGAGGGGGGACGAGGGAGGGGGACGAGGGAGGGTGGACGAGGGAGGGGGACGAGGGAGGGGTACGAGGGAGGGGGACGAGGGAGGGGGACGAGGGAGGGGGACGAGGGAGGGGGGACGAGGGAGGGGGGACGAGGGAGGGGGACGAGGGAGGGGGACGAGGGAGGGGGGACGAGGGAGGGGGACGAGGGAGGGGGATGAGGGAGGGGGGACGAGGGAGGGGGGATGAGGGAGGGGGGACGAGGGAGGGTGGAAGGAATGGGAGATGCACCAATGCAGGAGAGATTTGGGCCCAACAGGTCCACTTGGTCTAGTTAAAAGATATAGGGATAGAAAACACAATGAGAGTGAGGGATGGAGCTACTTATGATTCCATTCAGCTGCTACCAAAGTCTTCCTGTCAAAAAGTTAAGAAAAATACAGAAAAAAAATTAGAGCAACACACCATTTAAGAGGATGATAAATGGCAAAGTTTTTGCATGTTGTGCAATATTATACCACAGAGATCCATCATGGCCTTCGGTGCACATGACATGTTTCTCTATTGAAGCAATGTTATCAATCAGCATGCTACAACTGATTTATCTTGTTATTAGGAATGCTGTACAGCGAATATAAGGGGCCTGAATAACGTACACCTGACTAGAGGAACAATGCTGGTTGCTCACCAACCTCCCGTGTGGTACCTTATCAAAGGCTTTCTGAAAGTCTAGATACACTACATCCACTGGCTCCCCTTCATCCATTTTACTTGTCACATCCTCAAAAAACTCCAGAAGATTAGTCACGCAGGATTTCCCCTTCATAATTAGGTCAGTATCATGTTGGACTGCAGCACCATCGGCTCAGACTTTTATCAGTGCTGTGGGCAGGAGGGTGGCACAGCAGTAGAGTCACTGCCTTTCAGCGCCAGAGACCCAGGTTTGATTCTAACTACGGGTGCTGTCTGTATGGAGTTTGCACATTCTCCCTGTGACCACATGGGTTTTCTCCGTGTGCTCCATTCTTTTCCCACGTTCCAAAGACATGCGGGTTTGAAGGTTAGTTAGTTTCTCTAAATTGTCCCTAGAGTGTAGGGTATAACTAGTGTACGGGGTGATTGTTGGTCGGTGCACTCTGAGGATCGGAGGATTCTCTCATGCTTGCTGGCAGCTGGTTCATTACGAGTCAGAGAGGGAGTATGGTTCTAAACCTACTCAGTATTTTCATAGGAGAACCGGCCTCAATGACCTTCACCAGGGACTGAGGCAAGTCTTCCATAAATATACATTTTCCAAATTAAGTTTCTTCAAATGAAATTAAAAAGCTTTCTTAATATAAAGATTTTAATAGAATGAATATCTTCCTGTGAAGTAGAGTTCAGCTTGCCGTCATGACCATCTAGTGTGCTTAGCACTACTGAATTTCTAGACATATGCGTTCCAAGTAAAACATTGAAGCAGGGTTACATTCACAAAGAAGTGACAACCAAGAATGCTCAAAGTCTCCTCAAAGAAAATCGTCAATACCGAGAATCAAGTTTATCGCAACTTTTAGGATATCTTGTATTGTGCTATTGATATTGAAGCATTTTGACTAAAACGAAATACAATCATAAAATAGCAAACATTACTATGTTATAACTTACATTACAACCCTAAAGATGCAACAAACAAACAAACGACCCTAATAAAATAATTTGAACAAGGTATTTGATTTAATCCTGAATTAATGCTGTCCATACCTTCTGCCTCTCGGAATAATTCAAGAGAAGAACAGCTATCTGTTCTTGTGGATGTAGATGAGTCCACAAGCAGCTCTGACTCTAACGATAGCAAGAGAGAGGGGAAAACTTCGGAAGACACAGACAATTCTATTAAGAGAGGAAAAACATTAAAGTTAGTATTCCAACGAGAATGATGCTGCCTTTTTATTCAACCTGGGTAGAATGATAACTTAACAACAATCGGAAACACATTTAATAGTAAAACCATTCAAATGGCCTGATGAAGGTCATTCACTGAAAGCATTAACGTTATCACCAATACTGCTTGGCCTACTGAATGATCCAGCATTTTCTGTTTTAAATAGAATCCAATTGATGTTAGATATAAGGGCAATAAAAAGCCGGTCAGAGAGAGGTGGGATTGAAGGAGCACGTTAAAGGACAAAAAGCAGATAACAGATAACAGGGGAGGTGGGGAGGGGAAAGGGTGAGGGGAAGAGGGGAAGGGGGTGGGAGAGGATGGAGGGAGGGGAGGGAAGAAGGGGAGGGGGAGAAGGGGAGGGGAAAGAGGGTGAGAGGGGACGTGAGGGAGGGGGGTAGGGGGGAGAGAGGAGGGAGGAGTGGAGGAGGAGAGGGTGCTGCACCAATGCAGGAGAGGTTTGGGCCCAAAGGGTCCACTTGGTCTAGTATTACTATAAATAACTGAAGTAACTTTATGGAAGAAACAACCTTTTGCTAGTTGCACTGGTCTGTTACCAAGTAAATTAGGACTTCATCTAAAAACTTCAAAATATACCTTTGTATCCAACTGCGCAAAAGAACTAGCATTTTGTTTTTAAACCTGCACAAAGGCCCATAAATAGGCACAACTAGCAAGAGTTGCAAATGGGATTAATTCAATCTGACACGTGGTAAATTTTATGCTGAAGATGCACCATTATAATGTTTTTTTTTGATAAACAACGAGATCACAGAAAGAAACATAGAGTTTCATGCACAAGTTAAGTCAAATTGTTCCAATGGTTGACGGAATTAAATACAGAGAAGTGGGAGGTGTTGCATTTTGGAAAGTCAAACAAGGGCAGGACCCACACAATAAATGGTAGGCCTCTGGGTAGTGTTGTAGAGCAGAGGGATCTAGGAGTACAGGTGCATGGTTCCTTGAAGGTCGAGTCGCAAGTAGATAAGGTGGTCAAAAGGGATTTTGGCACTTTCGCCCTCATCAGTCAGAGTATTGAGTACAGAAGTTGGGAGTTCATGTTGCAGTTGTTTTGGACGTTGGTGAGATTGCATTTTGAAAATTGTGTTCAGTTCCGGGCACCATGCTATAGGAAAGATATTGTCAAGCTTGAAAGGGTTCAGAAAGGATTTACGAGGATATTTCCAGGACAGTGGGTGTGAGCTATAGGGAGAGGTTAAGGAGGCTGGGTCTCTATTCCATGGAGCACAGGAGGATGAGGGGGGATCTTATAGAGGTGTACAAAATCATGAGAGGAATAGGTCGGGTAGATGCACAGAGTCTCTTGCCCAAGGGGAATCGAGGACCAGAGAAGATAGATTCACGGTGAAGGGGAAAAGATTTAATAGGAATCCGAGGGGTAACTTTTTCACTCAAAGGGTGGTGGGTGTATGGAACAAGCTGCCAGAGGAGGTAGGTGGGGCTAGTACTATCCCATCGTTTAAGAAACAATTGGATAGGTACATGGATAGGACAGGTTTGGAGGGATATGGACCAAGCGCAGGCTAGTGGGACTAATGTAGCTGGGACATTGTTGGCCGGTGTGAGCAAGTTGGGCCGAAGGGCCTGTTTCCACACTGTATCACTCTATGACTAAACTAAGAAATGCATAGAATAAAAGATATCTTAAGAGAAATGTACATTGGCAGCAGGCTTTCTTTCAAAATTGTGCTGACCCATTGATATATAACAGTGGCCATTTGTTAAAAATTGTGGGACCGAAAGTAACATAAGCAGCAAAAACTTTAAAGCAGAAGATGATTAAAACATTTAAATTCTATGGTTAGAAAAGCTTCTAATACTTTAAAAAATATTATAGAATTTTGGACAAAATGCCTTTGTTACCTGAATTAGTTTCCGTAGGTCTAAAACACATTGTGTACCTGGCATTACTTTGGGCAAATTCCTGAAACAAATGTATTATTGAGCTACAGTAAGTTTCTAGCTTTCATTTGCAATTGCAGTTCATGTAGAATTTCTTTCCCATTATACAAATAAAGATTTTACCAGAGATCCAAGTGAAATTAAACTATACTATTTTAGGAAATTATTATATGAGCAAAAAGTAAGTCAAAATAGTATAAATTAAGATTTTAATAGCTAGAATAAGTTGAATGTGGTGCCTTGAGAAGCTAATGAAGTAGATCATACTAGTTGAGTCCCAACATCTTAACCTGCTAACGACATTAATATGCTAACTCTCTGTACCCAACTGTTCTAATACTAAGACTTTTAACTATTTTTAAATGTCTCTGATAATCATGCAGTCGAATGTTGCACCTTCCACAAAGCTTGGACCTCATTTCAGGTATGCTTCCCACTGTACCTGTGGCAACTCTTTCAACCAAGGCTTATCTCAACAGTAAAGCAAGGATATGCCAGGCCCCAAGGTTAAAGTTGTGGTGGAATACAATTCAGTTGTGGCTGTTGGAACATAGTGTCAAATAATGGACAATTTAAGATAATGCAATTCACGCCTCTTGATTGGCTCTGGCTCTTGATCTTGAAAGATCTTTCTATATTATCCAAAGAAAAACTTGAAATACATTCACTTTCTTCACAATTGGTCTTACACAAAGTGGATCTCTCTTTGCTACTTCTTCTTCTTGCGTTTGAGGCAGCAGAAGTTATGTAACGCCCTCCAGGCGCTGTAGACAAAAGTGGCGATCCCATGGGCGTCGCTCTCGGTGCAGGCGCCCAGGGCATAACCAGGGATCTTCAGATGGGAGCTGTCACTTTTGTGAGTCTGTTGGAGCAGGATTGTAGTGACTTTGTGGGTCTGTAGCAGATGTTCAATGATGGTGGTCTTCGCCTTGGTGAGGCCTTCCGCATTCAGCTGCAGCAGGGTGATGCCCATCCGTTTCGACATCCGTAGGTGCACGCCCCAAGAGGGGCGCATGCTCCGTCCGGGTTGGCGCCAAGCTGCAGCGACTGAGGTTGCATTTGGGCTGCAAGCTGTTGTTGTTTGTTCGTTGTTATTTCTGCTATTTCTGCTTCCTGTATGTTGACGTTCGCCTGACCAAGGTCAGTTGACAGGGCTCACCACGAGGAGGTCTGCAACATGAGCCCCATGTTGCGTATCTCTTTGCTTATCAAAACCAAATACAAACGCCAATTAAATGTATCATTTCTGATACAAGCTCTGATACTGTTTCAGCACCATATTCACCATGTTCAAATTTATTTAGTATGATTGCAGGGATATAGTCCTATTTATGTTAAGAAAGATATAAATCAGAATGTCTCATTCGCCAAAAAATGTAGGACTAAAATGAGACAAAGGAATATTCCACTTTGTGTCACCATTACTTTAAAATATTTCCCTTTCATCCAGAAGGCAGAGAAAAGCAGTAACAAACAATTTTACTCTGTGACAAATTGTGCTTGTACCATTGGGAATGCAAATAGTATTAAGGCATCAGAACGAAAGGCAGCATTTCCCCTAATATCTCAATTTCACTACGATTGTAATAGATTGGAGCAATCTACAGAAGAATGTTTCCATTTAGTTTGAAACTATTTATTCCAACATTGTGATTACTGTGAAATAAGCGTACATTGCTATTAGAATAGAAACTGATATTTTGAGATTTTCAAATATTCAAAACCACACCAAGCAACGAAAACAAACCACCCTTACAGTTTTTTTTTCTATTTTAATTTTAATATTAATTTAATAATAATTTGAAACAGGCTTTGTCAAAAATCAACAATTCACAAGCCACATAAGTACCGTTTGTATTATTCCCTTAAAATGCCTGAATTTTGTTTTAAATCTGTAGGAAAAAGAGCCAAAACAACCACATTTTTATAAAATTAGCCTGAAACTGAGGAAATTAAATCAAATGACAATTGGTTATTTAAGTTACTATTCAAAATGAAATTAACCTAATTTACAATCTACAACAGTGAGCATAACTTCCTCTGTTGAAGACTAGGACTTCTGCACCAAAAAGGCTTAATTCCTTTCTTTTTCTTGTAAATATTTATTTGTGCAAATATTTTTTTTTTAGATAAATTCCTTAAGAGCAAGGAGACATGGAATATTTTTCACCACATAACAAAATATGCAAGTTTGCAATGTACAAATCTTGCAAATAATACAGAACTCAGGAATAATTTGATTCTCTAATGTAGAGGAGGCCACATCTGAGCACCGAAAGCAATTGGAGTCATAGAGTGATACAGCGTGGAAACATGCCCTTCGGCCCACACTGACCAACATGTCCCAGCTACACTAGTCCCAACTGCCTGCCTATATCCCTTCAAACCTATTCTATTACACTTAGAGCCCACTTGCCATTGCCCCTAGCACCCTGTCTGCTCCAATCTCAACATTCACAGGGAAGTACTTCAAAGTATTTTAAAAGGACATACCAAAGGTATTTATTTCACAAAATGCTGGAGTAACTCAGCAGGTCAGGCAGCATCTCAGGAGAGAAGGAATGGGTGACGATTTGGGTCGAGACCCTACTTCAGACTGATGTCAGGGGGGCGGGACAAGGGAAAGATATAGGTGGAGACAGGAAGATAGAGGGAGAACTGGGATGGGGGAGGGGATGACAGAGGAACTATCTAAAGTTGGGGAAGTCAATGTTCATACCGCTGGGCTGCAAGCCGCCCAAACGAAATACGAGGTGCTGTTCCTCCAATTTCCGGTGGGCCTCACTATGGCACTGGAGGAGGCCCATCACAGAAAGGTCAGACTGGGAGTGGGAGGGGGAATTGAAGTGCTCAGGCACCGGGGCATCAGGTTGGTTAAGGCGGACTGAGCGAAGGTGTTGAGCGAAACGATCGCCGAGCCTGCGTTTGGTTTCGCTGATGTAAAGAAGTTGACATCTAGAGCAGCGGATACAATAGATGAGGTTGGAGGAGGTGTAGGTAAACCTCTGTCTCACCTGGAAAGGCTGTTTGGGTCCTTGGATGGAGTTGAGGGGGGAGGTAAAGGGACAAGTGTTGCATCTCCTGCGGTTGCAGGGGAAAGTGCCCGGGGATGGGGTGGTTTGGGTAGGAAGGGACGAGTGGACCAGCAAGTTACAGAGGGAACGGTCTCTGCGGAACGCAGAAAGGGGAGGGGATGGGAAGATGTGGCCAGTAGTGGGGTCCCATTGCAGGTGACAGAAATGTTGGAGGATGATTTGTTGGATACGCTGGCTGATGGGGTGGAAGGTGAGAATGAGGGGGATTCTGTCCTTGTTGCGAATGGGGGGAGGGGGAGCAAGAGCGGAGCTGCGGGATGTAGAAGAGGCCCTAGTGAGAGCTTCATCTATAATGGAAGGGGGGAAGCCCCGTTTCCTGAAGAATGAGGACATCTCTGATGCCCTAGTGTGAAACACCTCATCCCAGGCGCAGATGTGGCGTAGACGGAGGACATACCCTCTCAACTGAGCTCATTACCATTGAGAAATTTCCAGGCTGTGATGTTTCATGATTTCATCTACAATGCTCACGAGGGTAAACATTTCAATATAAACAAAAAAAACAAATTCATCATTCCTTTCATAAACGGGGAACCCCCATATTCTGAAACTTTACCCACTAAATTTATTATTTTAAATCAGCATCCACCTTATCAAGCCTTCTCAGAATCACTAAGATGTTTCAATAAGATCATTTCTTGTTCTAAACTTTAATCAGTGTAAACCTGAACTTTTTTTTGCCAACAAGAATTAAACAAATGAAATTTCACCGAACTCTCCAAATAATGTGACCAAAATGTGCCCCCATATTGCAGTGGAACACAGTTGTAGCAAGTCTTCCCCACTATTCTATTTCTCCCCCTTCATAGTAAAAACCAGCATTCATCCTAAAATCTTCTAACAATATGCTTCCTGAAAGTTTCCATTCTTAAAATGAAATTTTGTAGTCAATCATTTCCAAATACACCTGATATTTTTCTTAAATGTCCATATCTTACCACATCATCACCAATGTACTAACCTACAAACACCAGGACCAGGTTTAGCAGTTGCAGATAATTCAGAATCCTCTTCACAAATCAATGACAACTCCTCCGATTTTGAGCTTGGGTTTGAATCTGCAACGATTGCTTGAATGCAAAAATCAAAATCCTTTCCAATTAGATGGAGCCATATTGACATCTGATACAAAAGTTATATTTATATAGAAAGAAATCCAATACTGGGGTATAAGCCAACTTTAGTGCGAGGTGTCGAATGATTGTGTACAAGGACGGTGACGGTGTGGTTCCCTGGCATACCGTCAGTGAGGAATAATACTTCAGTGAAAATAACTGCAAAAAAAAAAAGTGGACTGGATAATGGTGAACCAATTTGGTTACCATTCATTTTGCGCTAGCAGAAAAGTTGGGGTTTATGTCTCCATTATGTTTTATGATGCTGCATATTTATTAACAACTAAAGACACTAAACTGTTGCAGAACCAGCAGAACTGAAATTACTGTTCCACTTGTAACCAAACAAACTTAAAGAAATGGCAATGAATAGTCCATTTGGTTGCAGGTCATTTTAGTATATCTAGAAGTAAGACAGGTTGGGAAAAAGATCCATTAATTCAGATAACTGAAAGAAGTCAATATTTTCTTGCTAGATTAGTGGCTAAATTATGAAGTTGTCAAATATACTTTGTGCTGAGTTAACCAATTTGGTCTGGAAAACAGTGGTATGAATGAGGTATAATGATAATAATAATAATAATACATTTTATTTATATAGCGCTTTTCATATACTCAAAGACGCTTTACAGAGATTTTGAGAACATAGGGAAATGAATAAATAGATACATAAATAAATAAATAAATGAACAGAGAAAGGAGACAGAAGGTGAGGTGACCTTCAGTGGTTGAAGGCAGTACTGAACAGGTGAGACTTCAGCGATGTTTTGAATGTGGTGAGTGTGGGGGAGTCTCTAACGGTTTGGGGTAGTGAGTTCCATAGGGTGGGAGCAGCGATGGAGAAAGCCCGGTCCCCCCAGGATCTGAGTTTAGTCCGGATGTGGGGGGATAGGAGATTGGCAGCGGCAGAGCGGAGGGTGCAGGTGGGAGTGTGCCTGTGTAGGAGGTCGGTCAGGTAGGATGGGGCCAGGTTATGGAGGGCTTTGTAGGTTATGAGGAGGATTTTGTACTGGATTCTCTGGGGGATGGGGAGCCAGTGGAGTTTATAAAGGACGGGGGTGATATGGTCACGGATCGAAGTGTGTGTGAGTAGACGGGCAGCGGAGTTTTGAATGTATTGAAGTTTATTGATGATTTTTGAGGGTGCGCCATAGAGGAGGCTGTTGCAGTAGTCCAGACGGGAGGTGATGAAGGCGTGGATGAGGGTTTCTGCAGCTGTGGAGGAGAGGGATGGACGGAGACGGGCAATGGTTTTGAGGTGGAAGAAGGCTGTCTTTGTGATGTGTTTGTCGAAGGAGAGGGTTTGATCAAGGATGATTCCAAGATTCCGGATGTGAGGTAAGGTGGATACTGGGAGACCATCAATGTTGAGGATGAAGTTTTGGGTGGATTTGGTGAGCATTTTTGGACCAATGATGATGATTTCAGATTTGTTGCAATTGAGTTTGAGGAAGTTTGATTGAAGCCAAGATTTTATTTCAGTAATGCAGTTTGTCAGTGTAGAGTGTGTGGTGGAGGAGATTGACTTGGTGGAGATGAGGAGCTGGATATCATCGGCGAAGCAGTGGAAGTTGAGACCATGACGGCGGATTAATTGACCAAGGGGGAACAGGTAGAGGATGAAGAGGAGGGGGCCAAGGACTGAGCCTTGGGGGACACCTTGGGGGAGGGGAGCGGTGGGGGATTTACAGTTGTTAATGGAGATGAACTGGTGTCTGTCAGAGAGGTAAGATTTGAACCAGGATAGGGCTGTGCCGGTGATGTTAAGGGAGGTTTCAAGTCGGGTGGGGAGAATGGAGTGATTTATGGTGTCAAAGGCGGCGCTGAGGTCAAGTAGGATGAGGATGTTGAGGTTGCCAGCGTCGGAGGAGAGGAGAATGTCGTTTGTGATTTTGAGGAGCGCAGTTTCAGTACAGTGGTTTGAGCGGAATCCGGATTGGAAAGTTTCATACAGGTTATTGGTAGAGAGGTGGTATTTGAGTTGGGAAGCTACAGCACGTTCCAAAACTTTGGACAGAAAGGGTAGGTTGGAGATTGGTCTGAAGTTGTTTGGGGTGTCAGGGTTTAGACCAGGTTTCTTCAGAATGGGGGTGACAGCAGCGATTTTGAGGGATGGCGGGACGATGCCAGTGGACAGGGAGGAGTTTATTGTTGCAGTGATAAGTGGAGAGAGACAAGGAAGGCAGGCCTTGACAAAGCTGGAGGGGATGGGGTCCAGAGAGCAGGCGGCAGTTTTTATTCCTGTGAAGAGGTCAGAGAGGTCGGTGGTGGAGATTGGGGAGAACTGAGGCAGGGGCTGACAGGATAAGGGGGGGGGGGCAGGTGGTTTGAGGGGGAGCAGGTGCGTTGGTGGTTAAGGTGCTGTAGATGTTGTCTATTTTGCTTTGGAAGAATGAAAGGAAAGTGGTGCATTTGTCAACTGTGAATGATTGGGAGATGGTGTCCAGGGGGCTGAGGAGTTTGTTTATTGTAGAGAAGAGTGTTTTTGGGTTTCCGGAGCCAGAGTGAATTATTTGAGAGTAGTAGGTGGAGTGGGCATGGGAGAGGGCATCTTTATAGTGCTGTATGTGGTCTTTGTAGGCTTGGGAGTGAATTGTGAGACCTGTTTTGTTGCGGAGTCTTTCAAGTTGGCGGGCATGAGTTTTCATCACGCGGAGTTCAGGGGTAAACCAGGGAGCAGAGTGGGTGAAGGAAACTGTTTTGGTTTTTATAGGTGCAAGCTGGTCGAGGCAGGAGGAGAGAGTGGGTTGTAGTAGTCAGTGAGGTCAGAGGGGCTGTGGAGGTCAACGAAGGGAGAGGCGGACATTATTTCAGAGAGGGAGGATGAGAGCGAGGTAGGTGAAACAGAGTTCAGCTTGCGGAAGTTGATTTTGCGTTTTTGCTTTGGAGCTGGGGTGGGAATGTTGACAGACATGGTGATGGCTAAGTGATCAGAGAGGGTGGGGTCGGAGCCAGAGAGGTGATGTAGATTTAGTCCAGTAGAGCAGACAAGGTCCAGAATGTGCCCACGGTTATGGGTGGGAAAATTTACGTGTTGAGTGAGGTTAAAGCAGTTGAGTATTTCAGTGAAGTCAGCGGTTATTGTGGAGTCAGTGGAGTCCATGTGGATGTTGAAATCACCGAGGAGGATGATTGAGGGGGAGAGAGAACAGAACTGGGTCAGAAAGTCAGAGAAGTCAGAAAGGAATGATGGGTGTGGTTTGGGAGGGCGGTAGACAACTGCCATGACTAATTTTGTGTGGCCAGAGAGTTTGAAAGCCAGGTGTTCAAATGACGGAGCAGATGAGATGGAGATGAGGTTGATCTTGAAGTCCTGTCGGTGAATTACGGCAATCCCACCACCTCGGCCTTCCGAGCGTGGTTTATTGATGTAGGGGTATCCGTTGGGTGTAGTGAGGTTGAGTGAGAGATAATCCAGAGGTTGTTGCCAGGTTTCTGTCAGACAGAGGAAGTCCAGTTTATTTTCCAGGATGAAGTCATTCAGAATGAGGCTTTTATTGTTGAGGGACCGGATGTTGAGCAGAGTGAGCTTCATGTTGCTTTGTGTGGTGTGGATGGACACGGGTGATTTAGCCAGGGCTTGTAGACAGGGGGCACGCTCGTGTGCGTTGTTGTGATGATGTAATGGACGAGTGGAAGTCCGATCAGCTGACCAGAGTGCAGGGATGGAGTGACCGGTCTGGGAGTAGACAAACTTGTGACCGGAGCCTCTGTGGATGTATCTGGGTCGTCGTAGAAGTCCGTGGTTGATGATGGCAGAGATGCATGTCGGAGTGGAGTGGTTGTTGAGCAGGAGCAGCCTCGCAGCCAAGTACTTCAGTGCCATGCCAGGCAGGAGCGAAGGAGCATAGAGCCCAGAGAGATCAAAAGGTCACAGCAGGCACAACAGACTGATCCAGAGCAAGGCCTATGAGGATCGAGGAAGCTGAGCAGCCTGAGGGTTAATACGGAGCTGAGGACGTGCAGGCAGAGGAGGTAGCCAGGCAAGCAGGCAAGCAGGCAGCTGTTAGCGTTAGCGTTAGCGATTTGATGACGTCAGCGCTAGCTGTCAGATAACCCACAGGGAAGCAGTCCAAGCCAGCAGAGACAGGAGCACAGACAGGAGTGAGAGGTCCAAGGGTGCGAAGTCCAAGGGTGCGGAGACAGCGGTGGAAGAGCTGGGCAGATGATACCAGGTCAAGCAGAAGGATTAGTTTAAGTAGAGGGATTTTTTTCAAATCTGAGAAATCTTTTTAAAAAACGGCAAAATTAATCCAAAAATAGAAGTGGCGAGAAGCGGCGAACAAACAACGCCAGCGTCCTCTCACGTCACTTCCGGCGTTAAGTATCATCATTGGAGATAGTATCATCTCCAAGCTATTGGGGAGTGGAGAAAATGTGTGCCCATTTCCTAATGGGCATGCTAGCCAATCGTAGTGTTTGTTAGTAGTGATGTAGATGGACTATTGCATGCTAGCCAATCGTAGTGTTTGTTAGTAGTAGCCCCGCCCATTATGTGCTGTATATATTAAGAACTTGCCTGCGTCAGTCGGTAGGTGCAGCAGCTCCGAGCTGGAATGTACTGCACCTCCTGTGATGTAAGTGTTGCATTAAAAGCCATGTGTTGTATTACAGCGTTGGTATGATCACTTCATTACATGGTGTCAGTCGATTCGAACCTACTCCTCTGTGTTTATCGGGTTTTATTTTCTTTGTTTAGTTGCTCCTGTTTTACTCTATTATGGCTAATTCGTGCCGTCGCCCAGACCCTCTGGTTTTTGATTTAGACATTGCTGAACGATGGCGCATTTTCGAGCGTGACTATACTCATTATGCTCGCATCGTTCATCGCAATGACCCTCTTGATGTGCGTGCATCTGTTTTACTCAACCTTGCGGGTCCTGAGGCTATGAACCGAGCTGACAACTTTGTTTTGCCCCTGCTGTAGTGGGTGATGGCGACCAGGTTATCACTCCTGCCGAGACTATAGATGACCCTGCGGTTCTATTAAACAAATTCAGGGAACTGTGTGATATGCCTTCGAACCATATCATTGAGAGAACAAAGTTCTATGCTCGTTGCCAGCGGGCTGATGAACCGGTTGAACAGTTCATTAGTGACCTCCGCCACATGGCTGCGCGCTGTCGATTTGGTGCGTTGCGGGACGAACTTGTTCGACATAGGTTGGTAGGGGGCATGCTTGATGACAAACTTAGAGCTGTGCTGCTTCGCAACACTGAGTTGACCCTAGACCAGGCTATCCACTCCTGCCGTATTTCGGAGATTACTGCTTCCCATGCTGTTCCTGTCCATTTCAACCCACGCCAGCAGCATAGCGTTAACTTTGCAGACTTCTCCCGCAGACCCTCTAACGCGCCTGATGCTCGCTGTTTGAATTGCAACTATGTTCATGCGAAGGGTCGTCAGTTCTGTGCTGCTTCCGGAAAGACTTGCAATTCCTGTAAAAAGTTGAACCATTTCGCTAGGTGCTGTCGTTCTCGTGTGACTGCTAATGTTCCCAAGGCCAGTTTGCACCTGCTTCAACAGGAATTCGCTGATGACGATTCACAGGGGTCGGCCCCCGCGCTCTGCTCCGTCAGTGCAGATAGCAGTTTAGTTATTCATTCCCTCTTCCCTCCGTCTAACAAGCTACTTGACCCTGCAGTAACTGTGTTTGTAAATAGCAGGCCTCTACTCGCCAAGGTAGACACGGGTGCGAAGGTCAACGTTATGTCAGTAACTGCGTTCGACAGAATTCGCGCTGCTGAGTGTATTGATAAAGCCTCCTCAACGCTTCGGGCTTATGGGGGAGAGATCCTGCACCCACTTGGAAAGGTTCTTCTAAAGTGCACTGTTGGTGAGCAGACCCGCACCCTGCTGTTTTACATTGTTGCATCAAATTCAGAGACGTCGCTCGGTATCAACGCATGCCGCGATCTAGGCCTGGTGTTTTTCGGCCACGCGGTCCACAAACTATGCCTCGCTGATGAGCCTACTCAACAGCTACTGTCGCATTACAAAGACCTCTTTGATGATGAACTGGGCACGCTGCCTGCCACATATCGCATCACTGTGGATCCTGCCGTCACTCCTGTGGTCCGAGCGCCACATTGGGTTCCACATGCCATGCGTGACAGAATATACAATGAACTCAAACGCATGGTCTCAATGGGTGTTATTGCCGAAGTAGCTGACCCGTCTGATTGGGTTTCCACAATGGTTGTCGCAACTAAGAAAAATAAGCAGGAGATCCGCATCTGCATCAATCCCAGAGATCTTAATACGGCTATCAAGCGCCCTCACTACCCTATGCGAACCACAGAAGATGTAGCTGCACAGATTGGTAACGCAGCAGTGTTTTCGGTCCTGGATGCCAAAAGCACTTTTTGGCAGATTCCACTTGACCCGGACTCCTCCAACCTCACTACTTTCGCCTCACCTTTTGGCCGTTTCAAGTTTCTGAGGATGCCTTTCGGTATCAACTCCGCCAGCGAAGTTTTCCAACGTACCATGGAATAGTTGTTTGCGGAGTACCCGTGCGCCATCATCGTTGATGATATTCTTATCTAGTCAACATGCTCTCTATCGTATACGTGTTGAATCTTAATAAAGCATCACCATATACTGAATCTCCTCAGCCTTCCAAGGTAGTAGAAACGTTAATAAACAATTATTGCATCAATGTGCACAGTCCAGGACAGATCTTCAGAAATATGCACGCCCAAGAAATTAAGATGTTGGGGGGAGGGGGAGGGGAGGGGAGGGGGACTGGGAGGGGAGGGGAGGGGGAGGGGAGAAGGTGCTTCACCAATGCAGGAGAGGTTTGGGCCCAACGGGTCTAGTAACTTAAAAAATCTTTACTAGGTCACTCCTCAGCTTCTGACCCCCCTAAAGAAAACAATCCAATTTTGTACAATCTATTCTTCTCGTTGATATCTACAAATACAGCAGCATCCAGGTAAATACAGCAGCATCCAGGTAAATACAGCAGCCTCCTCTGCATCCTCTCCAAAACTTCCACATCCTTCCTGTTATGGATGACCAGAATTGCACACAAAGAGGCAAAATGTAGACCAACCAAAGTTTTATAAAGTTGCAACATGTCTTCCTGGGTCGTATACTCAATTCCCCAACAAAGACAAGCATATCTTACACCTTCTTTACCACTATGTTTGTATTGTTATGCACTTGGACCTCAAGATACCTCTGTACATCAATGCTGTTGAGGGTTCTGCCATTAACTGTATACATTTCCTTTACATTTGACCTCAAAGTGCAACAACTCCTTCTGCCATTTCTCTACCCATATATGCAACTGATCTAAATACCGCAATTTCCTTTGACATCCACCCTCTGTCGGCAACGCCACCAATTTTTATGTCATCTGAAAACTTACTATCTACAATTCCATTCAAGCCATTTTTATACAACACAAACGACCAGGTTCCCTACTCAGATACCAGCGGAACACCACAGGTCATAGACCTTCAGTCAGAATAATATCCCTCCACCAACTGACATGTGATGAAAGAATGGGTCAACTGGGCTCATATTCACGGGAATTTAGAAGGATGAGAGATCTTATAGAAACATATACAATTCTTAAATTCTTAGACCTTCCCCCAACTTCTCCCCGTTCCTGCACTCCTCGCACCTCCAGGCTCAGAGCCCCTGCTCCGCGCCTCGCTTCCTGAGGCTCTTCGGCCCCTCGCCGCTCCTGCTGGCCCTCCAACCCTTCCCGCCCGCTTCTTCAGCCAGGCTGCGTTTCCACTTGGCCGGTGTACAACATCTTGAGGCTGGGGCCGCTGAGCAGAGCCGTGCCTTGGTCGTTCGCCTAGGCTCACAGTGCCCAGCCCAGCTCTCGCTGCTGCTCAACCTCCACTGCCGATCAGCCTCTCCCCGGCTCCTCTTCCTCCTCCTCTTCAGGCTCAACACTCCGGTCCTCCTCCTCCAAGGCCGTCGACCACGGCTCTCTCGGCCCTTCGCCCTCAGGCCCCGGCGGGTCGCCGACCACCAGCACTCGCTGCTTCTGCCCCTGCAGACCCTCCAGGCCCTTCGGCTCGGGTTCTTCCCACTGCTTCTCTCCAAGCTCGTTCAACCCCATCCTTTCCTCCTCCTCCTCCTCCTCCTCCTCCCGCCAGCAGGTCAGCGGCCCTCTGCTTCTCGGCCTTGCTCTCCTGCCTCCCTTCCCGTCAGCGTTTCCCATTCTCCCTCCAGCTGGCCAAACGTTTCTCCTCACTTTTGGTATTCTGAAGTACAATAAATATCTCTCAAGGTTACCCCTATTTCCACAATTTCTTACAGCACAAAAATGAACCATTTTGGCGTTTTTCTCAAGGTAAGAATGTACGTGTTACATGTGTTACTAGTGTATGCCAGAAGCTGCCATGTACTCCAGATGGCTTGAGCGACTCTGTGCATCACACCCTTTGACCTTGTATGCAAGGGCTCTATTTAGCTTCCCTTCAAAACAAGATATTTGTTTCAACTACACTTCATGGAAGAACATTGCACAATCTTTTACCCTTTAGTTTTGAAGTTAATCCTGTGATTTCCAGGCTTACCTCTAGTTCTACACACATTATCTCTAGTTGGGATTCACTAAATCCCAATCCTAAATATAACCAATCAAACCACTGCAAACCATTCAACAAAGACCTCACTGCCTTTTCTGGACAAATGCGAGGGGATTTCTTCAGCCACTGCAGCAGAATCCCTTTAATGTAGACACAAGTGCAGAAGCTGGTTTACAAAAAGAACAAGGTTTTCCATAGATGCTACCTGACCACTGAGTTACTCCAGCACTTTGTGTCTTTATCAGGCTCCCTCCAAGCAGAGCGCACCATGGGAGCTGCACTCGCACCTCCTGCAGGACCTATGCATCGGGAGGTGCAGATCGAGAGCGAGCGGAATTATGGGGGACCCCTGCCGCCCCAGTAGCGGACTGTTCCAGCTGCTGCGGTCGGGCGGGCGCCTCCGCTGTCACGCTATGAAGGCGGAGAGGATGAGACGGAGTTTCTTCCCACGGGCCATCGGGACTGTCGGCTTCTGTAACTCCAGAGACTGGATTTTTGTCTACACTATAGTAACTTGTTGGCTTTATTTATATGCTGTGGCTGTGATTCTTTTTTTGCACAGTCCGCGGGCGTTGCCACTTTCATTTCGCTGCACATCGTGTATGTGTATGTGACAAATAAACTTGACTTGACTTGACTTGACTTGAGGAAGTCCAGAACCAGGGATCACAGTTTAAGGATAAGGGGGAAGTCTTTTAGGACCGAGATGAGAAAACATTTCTTCACACAAAGAGTGGTGAGTCTGTGGAATTCTCTGCCACAGAGAGTAGTTGAGGCCAGTTCATTGGCTATATTTAAGAGGGAGTTAGCTGTGGCCCTTGTGGCTAAAGGGATCAGGGGGTATGGAGAGAAGGCAGGTACAGGTTACTGAGCTGGATGATCAGCCATGATCGCATTGAATGGCGGTGCAGGCTCGAAGGGCCGAATGGCCTACTCCTGCACCTATTTTCTATGTTTCTATGTTAACCTGGCTGTGCAGGGGAGTGAAGAGCCTGCAGCCCCGGTTCCAATGGACGCTCACATTCTGGAGACAGACACCAAGTGGGTCAGGCAGCATCGCTGGAGAGAAAGGAATGGGGGTCATTTTGGGTCGAGACCCTTCTTCAGATGGACTAGATTTTTCCAACCATTTCCACTGCACTTAAGTAAACACCGACATTTATCTCCACGCCCGCCCACCTTGGCCTTCTGGTAACTTGTGCCGCTTTGGCGGACTGAGCCGTGGTCGAGGTTTGCAGCTCTCCGGGCCTGCGGTGAGGGCTTGTGGCGGTGAGCGCGCTGACATGGCCCAGCCCGGCCCCGCGCCTCGAGCACCCGCCTCACGCGCCCCGCCTCAATCACGTGCACGCGCCCCACCTCGCCTCACGCGCCCCACGCGCAGCCCCTTCGCGCTAACTGTCATCGAGCGGGAAACTTGAGGTGAGGCGCTCCCTCCTTCCCCCGGCGCTCCCTCCTTGCCCTCGACGCTCCCTGCTCGCCCCAGACGCCCCCCGGCGCTCCCTCCTCGCCGCAGCAGACGCTCCTTCCTTGCCCTCGGCGCTCCCTCCTCGCCCCCCTCCCACGTTCCCTCCTTCCCCCACGTTCCTCCTCGTCTCCCCGGCGATCCCCCCCTCCCCCCCCCGGCGACCACCCCCCTCCCCCCCCGCGGCGATCCCCCCCCCCGGCGTTCCCTTCCCACCCCCGGCGCTCCCTCCCCCCCCCAGCGCTCCTTCCCCCCCTCGGCGCTCCCTTCTTTCCCCCCGGAGCCCCCTCCTCGCCCCCGGCGCTCCCTCCTCGCCCCCGGCGCTCCCTCCTCGCCCCCGGCGCTCCCTCCCTGCCCCCGGCGCTCCCTCCTTGTACCAGGTGCTCCCTACAGAGATGATCGAGCAACAGTTTAATGGATGATGCTGTAAAATGAGATTACTTTTTGATTGAACGAATGAGCAGAGAGGACTGAGACTCTTTGGAAGAATGACACCAGACCTCATTTGGTCACTTGCACTGCCAGGACACGAGCCCTGACCGTAATGTTGCCACATAACGCCTTCTGGAGGACAAGGGGCGCACTGTAAGCAAGCACTAACCATGGCTGCCAGTAAAGCGGGACCGTCTTCCGTCCCAGCAGCCGTTGAATTGTCGCAGTTTTTTTTGCCAGAGAATGTGAATCCAAAATCGCCACTAAACTTGCAACACCTCAGTCCCAACCCAAAATATTTATGAATGGCACCACATAATTACAGTGCTTAATTTCAGCAGGCTGCTTAACTTCATCCGAATGAACATAGTACAGCTCCAAACCTCACGGTACATACCACAACATGCATACACTGCCTGTTGGACCATGTCAATCTCACCACCCCAGTGTAATCCACAACACTTCCTCATTCTTGTAGAAGACAGGTTTCTGCAATTAGAGGTAGCAAGAACTAATGAAAATGGGAGAGATTTTCCTGGAGGGCCTGACTCCCATGGAGAATCCAATGTTGGTCATTGTCAGAGAGACTAGACAGGACTGGATGAACATTTGAATTGCCTAGGCATAAAAGACTGAATGAAGTACTGTAGATGAGATTAATATAGCTAGGTTGTTGATCGGCAGGACATGATGGGCCAAAGGGCCTGTTTGGTGCTATATTCCTCTATGATTCTATGAAATGCTATTTGACTGCTGTGTTCTCACTATTCTTTATTTTTTGTTTCAAATTCTGTTTTTCTTTATCTTTTGGAAATAAAGGCCAAAACACCGATTGACATACAGCATTTTATTTTTTTATGTTTTATGCATCAGCACTCTTGTAACTCTTTACAGTGATATTTAGTAGAATGTTAACATTTTTCTAAATAAATCTGTTTTTGTTTTACTTCTTCGTGTAGGAGCCATTTTGTTTGTACTAGCTGTCTTGACATATTATATTATTTTGTATCTTGCTGTATTATTTTTGGACACTTGGTGGTTGTCGTGAGATGAATACAATGTATGGGCATAACATACTGGGAGGAGCCAGAACTAGGTACTATCTGGTAATGCAGAGACGGGATGCGTCAGACGTAGAGAGGCTATGGCAAAATACAGTTCTTACCAGACCTATGACGAGAGAAAAGCTTGGAGAAATACAATCTGTTTGTATTACTACTTCAATAAACGACTAATTAAACTGAAACGTCTTTAAGATCTCTCTGTTGTTGGTTTGTGTCAAGATCGTTCACTCCACTCCTCTGTGAAGTAGTGGCAGGCAGAGAGGACTTGGTGGAAAGGACCGAAGTTGCCACTGCATAATGTAAGAACTCTGAGTCAGCACTCCCCTCTGCAACTGGATCCACGACTTCCTGACCAACAGACCACAATCAGCGAGGATTGGTGATAAATCATTCACTACGATAATTCTGAATGCTGATGCTCTGCAAGGATGTGTTCTCAGCCCCCTACTATACTCCTTATACACTCACGTCTGTGCAGCCAAATACCAATTCAACTCATTCTACAAGTTTGCAGATGACACCACCATAGTGGGTCGGATATTGATTAACGACAAGACGGAGTACAGAAAGGAGATTGAGAATCTTGTAACTTAGTGCCAAGACAACAACCTCTCTCTCAGTGTCAGCAAGACAAAGGAGATTGTTATCGATTTCAGAAATCCCATTCCACATTGATGGCGCCGAAGTACAGATGGTCTAATTCCTAGGAATATATAACACCAGCATGTACGTATCAAAGTAAATAATTCATCTCATAGCTGAAAATAGACAGGATATATTCCTCAATATTTCTCCTTGCGAAACAGACCTTTTTTTATTCAATTTTTCTATTTTGTTTCCACCTTTCTGGAAATAACATGGAATATGGTTCTCTTTGCTCTGGTTCTGAGCTCTGGTATTTTCTCCATAACCCCCAGCAACTTCTTTCCAAAATTCTCCTTACCCTTACTCATTGATTGGGTGGACTAATTTGTCCTTGTGTTATTTTGTGCTATTTGTCGTAACGTTCTTTGGGACCTCTTTCTATGGTGAAGATGATATTTAAGTTTAAGATTACTTGGACCATCTCCGACATCTCCCTACCATTTCTGGATTTCACCATCTCCATCACAGGAGACAGACTAGTGGCCAACATCTACTTCAAACCTACTGACTCCCACAGCTATCTTGACTGCACTTCTTCCCACCCTGTCTCCTGTAAAAAGTATATCCCCTACTTCCAATTCCTCCGTCTATGCCGCATCGGCGCCCAGGATGAGGTGTTTCACACTACGGAATCAGAGATGTCATAAATCTTTAGGAAATACTCCTCTATATCCCGTAGCTCTGCTCTTGCTCCCCCTCACCCCATTCGTAACAAGGATACAGTCCCCCTTGTCCTCACCTTCCACCCCATCAGCCAGCGTATACAACAAATTATCCCCCAACATTTCCGTCACCTCCAACGGGATCCCACTACTGGCCACATCTTTCCATTTCCTCCCCTCTGCTTTCCGCAGAGACCGTTCCCTCCGTAACTCCCTGGTCCACTCGTCCCTTCCCACCCAAACCACCCCTCCCCAGGTACTTTCCCCTGCAACCGCAGGAGATGCAACACCTGTCCCTTTACCTCCCCCCTCGACTCCATCCAAGGACCCTTTCCAGGTGAGGCAGAGGTTCACCTGCACCTCCTCCAACCTCATCTATTGTATCCGCTGTTCTAGATGTCACCTTCTCTACATCGACGAGACCAAACGCAAGCTCGGCGATCGTTTCGCTCAACACCTTTGCTCAGTCCGCCTTAACCAATCTGATCTCCCGGTGGCTCAGCACTTCAACTCCCACTCCCACTCCGACCTTTCTGTCATGGGCCTCCTCCATTGTCATAGTGAGGCCGACCGCAAATTGGAGGAACAGCACCTCATATTTCGCTTTGACAGCTTACACCCCAGTGGTATGAACATTGATTTCTCTAACTTTAGATAGCTCCTCTGTCCCTTTCTTTCCCCTCCTCCTTCCCAGTTCTCCCACTGTCTTCCTGTCTCCAACTACATCCTTTCTTTGTCCCGCCCCCTCCCCTGACATCAGTCTGAAGAAGGGTCTCGACCCGAAACGTCACCCATTCCTTCTCTCCTGAGATGCTGCCTGGCCCGCTGAGTTACTCCAGCATTTTGTGATACCTTTAAGTTTAAGATGCTCTTTTGATGACAGATGATAAGCCAGATAACAGCTACAGGACTCATAAATCACCGTTCCTTGGGGCTTGTAATAACAAGGAACTGCAGATGCTGGTCTATACCAGAGAAAGGCACGTATGCCAGAATAATTCAGCAGGTCATGTAGCATCCCTGAAGAACATGGATAGGCAACGTTTTGGGTTGGAACCCTTCTTCAGACTGATCTGAAGAAGTGTCCCGGCTCAAAACATCACCTGTCCATGTTCTCCCGGGTTGCTGCCTGACCTGCTGAGTTACTCCAACACTGTCTTTTCCTTAGGTCTTGATGAAAAAGAGCTTACTTGTATGTTACAGTTACTTTTTCTTGTTTTGGTACACAGGAGACTAATTGCAGTGGCTCTGGTTAGATTTCAAAAGATATTCCTGCAAAGCCTGTAAGGTCATGGATACAAGTGGTGGAGGGATTTAAATCAGCTCACTTAAATGCTGGAATTGGAAGACAATAGAGACAGGGAGTGTAGCCAGGCTGGATTAAGTTAAGGAGAAAAGGATGGCCTAACAAAATAATATAGCGGAATCACAGAAGGGGAGCAGTGAGAGAGGATGTTGCTGAACTCGTCGGAGAGAGGAAAAGAACTTCTTCAAAGTAGACCTTGAGTAGATTTTGCAGTGGAATGGACAAAATGTGTAAGAAAGAAGTGCAGATGCTGGTTTAAATTGAAGGTAGACAAAATGCCGGAGTAACTCAGCGGGACAGGCAGCACAAAAACTGACCATTTTGATGGTTTTTTCCAGGTAAGAACGTACGTGTTGTGTGTGTGATGAGTGTATGCCGGAGGCTTGCTTGTCCTCCAGAACACTTGAGCGACTCCGTGCATCACACCCTTTGACAAGGGGCTTATGAAAAAAATGCTACTAATCCTATTTTAGATTTCATCACCTATTGACACTTCCTCCATTAATATATTTACCAACCCCAGAGCACCATAACCATCGCTTACATCGTTCACTCATAAGGTCATAAGCGATAGGAGTAGAATTAGACCATTCGGCCCATCAAGTCTACTCTGCCATTCAATCATGGTTGATCTATCCTAACCCCAATCTTCTGCCTTCTCCCCATAACCTCTGACACCTGTACTAATCAAGAATCTTGTCGATCTCTCCCTAAAAAATATCCACTAACTTGGCCTCCACAGTCTTCTGTGGCAAAGAATTCCACAGATTCACCACCCTCTGATGAAATAAATTTCTCCTCATCTCCTTCCTAAAAGAACGTCCTTTAATTCTGAGGCTATGACCTCTAGATCGAGACTCTCCCACTCGTGGAAACATTCTCTTCACATCCAGTCTATCCAAACCTTTCACTATTCTGGATGTTTCAATGAGGTCCACCCTCATTCTACTGAACTCCAGCGAGTACAGGCCCAGTGCCGACAAACGCTCATCATAGGTTAAACTACTCATTCCTGGGAACATTCTTGTAAACCTCTGGACCCTCTCCAGAGCCAGCACATCCTTCAGATATTGTGCCAAATATAGCTCACAATATTCCAAATGCAGCCTTACCAGCACCTTATAGAGCCTCAGCATTACATCCACTCTGTCAGTCTCTATTTCCTAATGGGTTCTTGTGGGTTTCTGTTCTCTCTGCCCAATCTCCATCCTGCAATTCAAAGCTTGTTTTATATCTAATGTATTCCAATTCGGATGAAAGGTTATCCACCTGAAAGGCCAAATAAGGTTCGCTTGCTGAGTAATTCCAGCATTTCTGTTTTAATTTTTCCAGCATCTTGCTCTCGCTCAAGGCTTTTAGGCGGCTAAGGAAATGTTGCTCCTGGCAAAGGAGTGTAGAACTAGTCATGATCTCAGGCTATGGTGTCAACTATTTAAGAGCGAGAGGAAGAGTATTTTCATGGGAATGTTTAACCCCAGAGAGCCGTGGCTGCCGATTTATGTGGAAGACTGAGGCAATAAATTTTGTCTGAAGAAGGGCAGGGTCCCGACCCAAAACGTCACCTATCCATATTCTCCAGCGATCCAGGCTGACCCACTGATTTACTCCAGCCCTGTGCGTCTCTTTTTGAATCGATTTTGGTCCTGTATTATGGGGATGTGTAGGTAAATAGGATTGAGGGTAAAGGGCACTTCTTACATGACTTTATTAAACAGCAGAGCCTGCTCAGAGGGGGCTGCAAAGTCTTGACTTTGTACCCGTTTATATTCCAATATTTAGATTAGCTAAATTTTCTATAAAAATAAGTCATATTATGGAAGAAATTATTTCAGTTAGAATGAATATTGTACTTCAGAGACAGGCAGATGTCACATCCATATTCATTGTGATGCAATCATATGTCATACCATAAATGTTTGCAGCATCACATCATAAGATGCCAACAAACTAATCCATAATGTGATTTTTTACAAAAATACAATGAAGTGCACTGAGATAGTATTGAATATTTAAACTCTGAAACGTGCATGTTGGGTCAACGTTCAGAGAAAATTTAACCCTCGAGGTCAGTTTCAATTTGATTTCTTGGTGACTAATATTTTGATTAACTTTAATTATGCTCTTTTCCATTCATGTGAACAATCCCAGTGTCTATATCAAAAGCATTAATGTCTTTAAAAGGTGTCTTGTTAGATCATTCTCAGGTTTCTAGAGAGAAAAAAAATAGCCTGTTCATTATTTCCTGATAAGTACCAACCGTGCAGTTGTGATAACATTCCCATATTTATTTTTGGATTCACTAGGCCCATTTCTCATTTTGAAGCAGAATCTAATCCTTATTTTAATTAACATTTTGTGGTAAATTTTAATCACAAAGCCAATTATCACTGGGAAACAAAATTGCAAAATTGTTTTAAGTTCTCAAATATAGAAATTTACATTAAAAATTTGTCTTCACGTGTAAAATAATATTCATTAAAATATTCACGTGATACTTCAATTTGGTTGAGATCCAGCATGGAAACAGGCCCTTCAGCCCACAGTTCCGCATAGACCACCGATCACCCAAGTTTTATGTTATCCTACTTTCCCATCCACTGCCTGCACCCCAGGGCAATTTTAAAGAGACCAATTAACCTATAAAGCCACACATCTTTGGGATGTGGGAGGAAACCAGAGCACCCAGACGAAACCCAAGTGGTCACGGAAAACTAGCAAACTCCATACAGGCTGCACCCGAGGTTAGGATCGAACCTGGGTCTCTGGCACTATGGGGCAGCAGCTCTACCTGCTGTGCAATTGTGCTACCCCTCACTGTTAATACTTCTGTAAACATGGCAGAGATTGTTAATTTTTTGCAAATCAGTTCATCCATTATATTCTATTATGTTCTATTTCATTATCTTCTATTTCTGATCTGTATTTACATCAAAAGCATTTTCAGAGCTCTGGCAGTTTTGTTTTAATTGGCATTCATGTGGTGGAACTGCTAGTGCAGTTTTATATCAACTCTTCAAATGATTCTCCATTGTTTGGGGTTGTACCAGTTTTTCTGGCATCTCCTTCAGTGATGTAGGTAACCAATGTATAATAGGTTTGAACTCATAACTCAAATTCATGGGAACATTGGGATATCATCAGATACAAATCTCTTATCTAATGCTTGTAATATCAACATCAAATGGTTCTGATGGAATGTGTGATATTGTTGCAGATCACAGAGCTTGCACAGCTCCTGTCACCAATTTCATTGAAGTCAAGAACATACTGTTATTCTTGCATTTTGCCTCTTTTTAAAAAGATAATATGAATTGTTTAATAATAAAGAATGAATTGTTGGCGAAAGTCAGCTCTAGTGAGCTCAGCAGCTTACTGAAATTGTCTGTATGCTGAAGACAATTAAGTATGATTACTCATCATTGAGGTATGGTATTGAACCTCAATGACATATGTTCAGATATGAGATTATTCAATCAATTATTATTCTATGATTTGAGCTGATGATCAAGGCCTATATTTTGAGGTTGAAGGTGTATTGTGCAGATAGAAATGCTATCCTTGAGCAATTGATTCTCTTTTCTTTTAAATTTAGATCAATGCAAACACTCCAGAGACAATTTTGAAAATAGACCAGGAGATTCTCAGGATTCGGGTCATCACATATGTGAAAATAAACACCATGTATCACATCAACTTATCATTTAAACACTTGGCCTTTGCATGTACCCATGCAAGTAAAGTGACAACAGTTCAAGATTGAACAGTACTTATTGATAAAGCACCTTAAGATGGTTGATGCACAGAAGGTACTATAGAATCACAAGAATGTTTTGTCTTCTGCTTACTTAAGACTATCCCATGAAGATTGAGTATCTGAACCAAGCTGAATTCTCGATTCCACCTTGCATTAAGAGCTTCCGCAGAGATTGTAGTCTTCACCCAGAATACAGCATAGACCAGGAAAGACAAGTAAACATTTAAACCAGGTACTTGGCAATATTAATAGATGGCCAGTTCTCATTTCACCTCTCAAGTCGACTAATACAATTTCCTTGTACTGTATTGATTCCTTAATTATAAACTTTCATTTTCAGATTATTTCCTAAACTGCAATGTCATGAATATTTATGATCCACAATTCAATGAAAATAATAACAAATTATATTTAATTTTAGTTCAATACAAAAATGCAATTGTGGTTCTGTCGGCAGCTCATGTGGAACAAGGAAAAACTATCTACTTCATGTATTGATGAGTTCATACAGCAGAATGTAAATGTTTGGAGAATAGACCAATTCTTGTACGTTTTGATTTACAAATGTTAAAGGATGACTTTTAGTAGCTTAACCCTTAACCTAGTAACTTTTTATTTCTCATTTTTACAAAATATGTACATTAGAATTTTAAGCTATTAATCACATCCTCTTATAAACAAAGTAAATTTCATTGTGGAAGAACATACAAAATTTGTTTCTATTATAGTGCAGCTTTAAAAAAGTCAAATCTTTAGTTTACATAGAAGATCTTGAAATTAAGCAAGAGACACTTTCCAGTCGACTGAAGAAAATTCATAGGTTTCTGAATATAATGAAAGAATATATTTCATACATATGTATTGTGTTCTTCACACAAGATAAGCAGCTGGCAAATAGGATTTTTTTAAACTCTCCCACACCTCCCACACCCCCACACCCCCTCCCCCCATACAAGATATCCACCAAATATTTTCATATAGAAGTGTTAGCATAAAGCTCTTCAATTTGTTTCCGGAAGTAATTTCTCATCTCCACTCTTTTGGCATTTAATGTTGGGGTCAGCAGGCCATTTTGAACAGAGAACATTTCACAGTGGAGATAGACATTTTTTACCTAGAAGCCAAGAAATCACAATTATCAATATCATCAAATCAATTAATTTGGAAAACAAAAATAGGTTACGTGCAAGGAACAAAATTATGGGAAGATATAATGGGATAACAGAATTAACGTGAATGGGTGGTGTGGACTCAGTGGGCCGAAGGGCCTATTTCCACGCAGTATCTTTCAATTCAATACAGTTAGTTACTACAGTTTTCCATTTGTAGTTATTCTAGTTGTAGAAATAAGCATTCCTTTATATTCCAATTATTTAAGTATTTCTAAATAATTCCAAGGGTTCTACGTGATGCTTGCTAAATGTCACCTCTCCGGTACCTTTTCATTTCAATTAGTTCAGTTTGGAAAGCAAATATGTTGGCATCTTATTACAATTGCATGTATGCTTGGTGAGACCATATCTATTATACTGTGTACAGTTCTGTTTTTAATACATAAGGAATTATATGCTTTCATTAAAGGTTTACTAAATTGATTCCATGGATGATAGATAGGTGGTTCCAGTGCAGAGAGAGTGAACAGTCTGAACCTACATCTAAATTTATTTACAATATTTTTGGTCCACTCAGCACGTACCAAATTTGCAAGATTGCCTGCTAAAAAAGTTATGTAAAGCCATAACAAAAAAAGACTAACAAATTGTTAAATGAGTACATTAATCTATTAGTGATGTGAATTATCAATGCTTATGAGGCCTGTAGTGATAGAAATATTAAATCTTTTTTTAAGATTTGAATTTCTTTCTTCTGCTGAGAAATGGAATAAAAATTCACAATACTTTCATAAAACATATGACGACATCCTAAGTATAAAGCCCACACTGCTCAGATCTATTATTTTCAGAAAGAACTGGTAAAAATTAAGGTTAAATTAACCAATTTTTTATGCAACTTGGCAATTTTAAGTCATTTTGATAGAAAGTGGTAAATCAATTTCTCCAATGAGCCTTAATTTAAAAAAATCATAATTCCAGATTTGACTTATTTTTTTTATTTCTGCTGGTTCTCCTGTCATATAGCTCTTCTTTCACAAGATATCCAACTAATCATAGCTTACTCAAATTCTTTAAATTAAAAATACCTTGCATTTAAAGTCCATTAAAATATGTCAAGTAACTAACATCAAATTTGATCTTGCATAAAATATTAATACTAGGAATTTACGCCTTAATAATCAAGGATCTAAAAATCGTAGTCCATACTCCTTACCTGTTCAAATGAATAAAGGCCAGCCTGTTGCCCCAGTTTTACCATGTCCTCCATGATAGCTTTTTAAAAATCCTAAATTTAATCAAAGCATTTTGTTATGAGTGTCTGTAGCTTTCTTCTAGAATTGACATCCAGCAACAGGAAATGAGATGCAAGTAGGCATGCAGAGCAAAATTAAATCATGCAGTGTTCTTCACTACCAACAGAGGTCATCTTATTAACGTTTTGCCCCAACAGGTTTAATCTTAAACTTATGTTGACTGCAAAATTATTTATAATGATATCAGGTTTAATGCATTATATATTCCAGATATGCATCTTTAAATGCACTTTAAAAACGTACCTTGGATTTACACAGTTCTCCATATGATCCATTAAATCCCCTTTTCCCTGCCCAGGCTTCTGTAGCTTCTGGATCTGGAACGACAATACCTACCAAGAAGGACTGTACCAAAGCAGTGGAAGGATGTTTATATGTCATCAGAAAATGAAATATAAATTTTAATTAAAATTTATAGATTCAACTTTCATGAGATGAAAAGTTATAATAAAATTTAAACAGCTTTTGATTGTTGTATTAAATATTAATAGCACCAGAAGTTGTCCCGTTAAATGATAACACACCATTTGATCTTGGGTAATGTAAATGCTTTTTACAACTCTGTTCTATTATATTATTAATACCAACTTCTGGATGAATTGTCAGTTTATGTTTGCTTGCAATTGTTCCCCATTCAGTCGGCCATTCTTTCCCTTAATTGCTCATTGTTAAGTCCCATTATCACAAGTTGATATTTATTATATTCTCTGATGTATTGTGTGACATATATCCAATACAACAACACAGGGACCAGTCAGTAGGATGAACTGCAAATAACCCGAGACAAAAGTATATTGAAAGAACCGGATTAATGGGTAATATTTCACACAGATGTTCAAATGCAATTGTTATATTTACCTGCAAACTATCTCCATGGACATACACTTGGGCCACAGGTTCACTCCGTACATAAATATTCTCATTTTTTTCAGGCGCAATGTACTCTCCTTGAGCAAGTTTGAATATATGTTTCTTTCGGTCTATGATTTTTAAAGTGCCATTCTATATTTAAGAAAACAAAGCAAAGACCTCCACAAAACTTCTGACATTAACTACAATGTAAATCACAATATTACTCTTGAAAAATAAAGTATAATGGAAAATTCTAGGTGGCTATTTCTATCATGTAATTGACCATCCCTAGTTGCCCTCCAGAACGTGATGGTGAGCTGCCTTCTTGAACCACTGCAGGTGGGGTGTGGATCACCTACAATGTAATCCAGGATTTTGTCCCATTGATGGCAAAGGAACAGCGATGTATTAGTCAGGATGGTGTGTGGCTTGATGACATTCGCTTGTAGGATCCTCCACATACTGCTCCAGAAAATCATTTCTCGTATACAATCCCCATTAAGTCATGTCATATAGAATTGCAAAATATTAAATTATTTTTCTTTCAATGTCTATTTGGGATGGGGTATGCTCTTTGGCCTGTAGAGTCTGTCCTGCTATTCAGTGAAGAGATGGTTGTTCTGTATTTAATTCCACTTTTTCCTCATACTTATCGATTCGTTTAGTTTAGAGATACAGCATGGATATAGGCCCTTCGGCTTACCGAGTCCGCACCGACTGGCAATCGCCCATATACTAGTTCTATCCACTAGGAACATTTTTGTAACTGAAGCCAATTAACCTACAAACTTGTATGCCTTTGGAATGTAGAAAACCAGAGCATCTGGAGAAAACCCACACGGGAATGGAAAAGGTACAAACTGTGCATACAACACCCAAAGTCAGAATTGAACCCGGGTCCCTGGTACTGTGAGGCAGTAACAATACCACTGCACTTGATACAGTTTAGTTAATTATATTGAACCAAGTTAATGAATTTATATCGCAATAATTATATTTGAATGGAAGTCAGGTGCTTCAAATAATCTTAAGAAACTATTAGCTATTACTGTTCTATATGTGGATGCACTCCATACTCCCATTTATATTTAGATACGAATTTATAACAATGATGACACTCCGGAGGGTATGTTTTACAAAGACTGTTTTATCAAATATATTTAAAAAATAGAGACCTTCAGAAAATGATCATTAATTAGCTAAACCGCACAATGAAACTAATTAGATGGTAGAGGCTTACCTTTAACCATTTGCCAATGTCCCCAGTATGTAGCGACCTGTCTTTGTCCAAGGCTTCAGCAGTTTTCTCTGTGTCTTTGAGGTAGCCTTTGAAGACATTTGGTCCTTTCACACATATCTACAATATAATGGTCATTTGAAACAGTCAGTCAAAAGATTATGTTGCAATTTTATTTTTCAATCTTCCACAATCGGGTTCCTTCTTTATAGTTGGAGATACCTCAGCATTAGTTTTAGTTGTCACTTTTGCACAATCAAGTCAGAGTCCCCTATCTACTACTTCAATGCAGTGAGTTGGGATGATAGAGATGGGATTTGACTGGGCAGTCAAAGTAGCAAGGGCAATAATAATCAAATTGCTCTACGAGGAGTATGTTATCATTTCTGAAGATGTTTCCTTCATGTGATACGTCCCTCAAATAGAATATCAAAGAATACCTAAAACTCGGGCTGAAATATCATGAGATGTAAATATTTACCTACCTCTCCTTCTCCTTTTGCAGAGAAATATTTCATTTCTTCTACATCAATAAGTTTGAGAAAATTACATGGTAAAGGAGCCCCAACATGTCCTGGAGAAAGTGGATTAAGCAATTTATTAATTGCAAAGCAAATCATTTTATGTCATGAAGGAGAATATAGATTTTAATACGTGTTTGGAGACAAGAACTAAAGTGCGTAAGTACAAAACTGATTAAAGTTTGCTTAAATACTAATGACCAGGAAAGGCATCCTATCCTCCTTGCCCATTCCTTTTGCGATTTTTCCCCTTGGTCCTTTTGTTCAACACCCTTTTCCTCTATTTTCCCTCTTCCACTCTTTGTACCTTACTTTTCTGCACAACTTGCTAGCCCGTATTCTTCTTGTCCTTCCTAGCTCTTCCCACTTGCTTTTCCTCCTCTTAATCCTATTTTGCTCAATTTATGTCTTACCTCTACTTTATTTTCCTTCTCTCCATGTCCCATCAAACAACTACCAAGCACTCTCTCTTCATATCATTACGTCCATACCATTATCTGTATACTTTCCTCCTGCAGTTCTTCTTCCCTTCCTCTCTTCCATTATTCTGTCTTTCCTCTACATTTTCCTCAATCTTCCCTTCTTCACCACTCTTCCAGTCTGGCCATCCATTTCATCTCCTTTTTCCCCACTACTTTTTTCATCCCTGCACTTTAAATAATTCCTCCTCTTGCCCTCCTCCAAATCTTTCATGCACTCACCTAAACCTTCCTTTACTTCCAGCTCCATGTTTTTTCCAAGCTCTTTCCTAGACAGTCCTCTCGCTTTCACATCTCTCGCCATTTTCCTTGCCTTACTTCTCTCCACACTACAATGCAATCATCCATTTACATCTGTTTTAGTCCCATTTTCCTCTCATCTATCTTATAAATGTGAGGTTATCCATTTTGGTGGTAATCTGAATGGTGTCAAGTTAGGAAATGGGGAAGTACAAAGAGATCTGGGTGTCCTTGTTCATCAGTCACTTAAAGTTAGCATGCAGGTACAGCAGGCACTGAAGAAAGCTAATGGCATGTTGACCTTTATGACAAGACGAGTTGAGTATAGGAGCAAAGAGGTCCTTCTGCAGTTATACAGGGCCCTAGTGAGACCGCACCTGGAGTACTGTGTGCAGTTTTGGTCTCCATATTTGAGGAAGGACATTCTTGCTATTGAGGGAGTGCAGTGCAAGTTCACTAGGTTAATTCCCAGAATGGCGGGACTGTCGTATGTTGAAAGACTGGAACGACTAGGCTTGTATACATTGGAATTTAGGATGAGAGGGGATCTTATTGAAACATAAGATTATTAAGGGTTTGGACATGCAAGAGGCAAGAAACATGTTCCCAATGTTGAGAGAGTCCAGAACCAGGGGCCACAGTTTAAGAATAAGGGGTAGGCCATTTAGAACAGAGATGAGGAAAAATGTTTTCACTCAGAGAGTTGTAAATCTGTGGAATTCTCTGCCTCAGAAGGCAGTGGAGGCCAATTCTCTGGATGCTTTCAAAAGCGAGTTAGATAGAGCTCTTAATGATAGTGAAGTCAGGGGGTATGGGGAGAAGGCAGGAACGGGGTACTGGTTGTGAATGATCTGCCATGATCACATTGAATGGCGGTGCTGGCTCGAGGGGCCGAATGGCCTACTCCTGCATCTATTGTCTCTTTTAAGATTTGTCCTTCTCCACTTTCCTTGAAAAATATAATAATTTCCCTCCTCATCTCTCCCAAATTCCCCTTTCCTCCCTCACCTTCCCCATTACTTCAGATTACTCCTATAACACTGCCCGCTTGGGTCTCTATCTTTGCATTGATCTCGCTTGTCCTTGCTACTTTGCCCTTCTCCGTTTACATCTTCTTCCTCCACATCATTAAGATTTTATACGTTTGAATGACTATCAATAAACGAAGACTTAACAAATCTGAAGCAAGTTTGCTCTATTTCTCGTAGCTGAATATTAATTTAGGAACCTTGTATAAACCTCCACATATATAGGGTGTTATTGCATTGGAAGCTAAAATTAGTATCAGATAGTACCTGATGTCCAGTCTCCAGGTGTGGTGAATGTACATCCAGCTGTGCACTCAGTCTGTCCATAACCTTCGTATACCTGACAATGGCAAGAAGAGCATTCTCAATAATTTCTTAAGCTCTACTGTATTGAGTGTCCATATACTAGCAGAATGGAAGACGTCTATACAACTGCTGATATCTCTCAATCTTTCTTATTTAACATTATTGGTTAAAACTAGATGAGGTATACACTTGATTATAATATAGGTTTTTTAAATGAAAAAATGGTAAATAACAGATGCAAGAAAAAGCCTCTGGTGTTAGGGATATTGAGGGACCTCAGAGTACAAGTTCATCGATCCTTGAAGTAAGTAGTATAAAGGTTATGCTCCAACTTTATAAAGGCTAGTTGCAGCTCTGGTCATTGAGGTGTAGGAAAGATTTGATGAACACTGGGGAGTGTAGAGGAGATACACCAGGATGATGCATGGGATGAAGCAGTTCAGTTGCGAAAAGAAACTGGAGAAGTTGGATAATCTCTTCATGCAGCAGAGGTGGTCAAGGGAGGGCATAATTGAGGTATACTAAATATGAGGGAGATAGATAATTTTGACTGCAGGGACCCCCCCCCCCCCCAGGGGGATTCTGCCTGACCAAGGTTGCTGTAATTGGTCATGTTTATTTATTGTTTTGGTGCATTAAAGTCCCTGTAAAAACTGCAGCAAGAATTTATTTATTTTCCGTTCCCAGCACAAATGACAATTAAACACTCTTGATTCTTGTTTGGTAGTTCTGATTTGATCAGTCACAATAATGGTGCAAGATTGTTTTTTAAGATCTGACTGCATACTTTTTTTTAATTAAAATTATTGTTGAATAAAAGATTTATGGAGTGATGGAAATTATAAAGGTAGTTAAGGAAAGATAGAATAATTATTGCACTGGACTGCAGAATAGGTTTCTCAAGACAGCCATTTATGATAAGTGGAATCTACATTGAGCCATTGGTTAATCACTATTACTGCAATATATTCCCCCTTACATCATCAATATTTAATAAATGTCACCAGTTTTCCGACAACTTTGCTGAAGGTAAATTAGATGATACGATATTTTGTAAAAGCAACATTGCATTATATCATGCAATATTTTACAACCATTTAGCCAATTTCAAGGTGCATTTCCTTTAAGGCCAGAAAATCCAACAACAACAATCCAATCTGAGGTCACACAAAATTTAATTGTAACTCAGGAATCAGGAGAGCTTGGAAGGCATATGATGGTTTAAGCTGTGGATCAGAAAAGCCAAGCATTTTTAAATTGGCAGCAACTGTCACTTGGAGCGTAAAATAGTGCATCCCCAAGCTTGTTTGAGCATTCAATATCTGTTATTTGTAGATTATCTGTAACTTTTGTTCATAAGCCCCAAAATACTGGACCATAATTTTACCTGGTAGCACCAATGTGAAATTGGGTTTGCACTCAATAAGCAAGAAGCTCGCAGTATTGAGGAATGCAGAGTCCAACATTCTTGTAGAGTCACTTACACAGTGAATGGCAATCTTCTCCATGGATTGTCACCTTGTCGTGGTGGAGAAGCTTGTGTGGTCCTGAGATCCTGAGAGCGATGCCATCTGGAGCTATGCTCCTGGTAGGGTCACCCATGGCAGTAAGATCGAGGGGAAGGTCCCTGACAAAGAGCAATCCAACCAAGACCTCAATGGTGGAACAGGCAGAGGATGATGGCTGACTTTAGTGGAGTGTCACAACGGCTGGGAAGGCGGATGAAGGCTGCAGCAGAAAAGGGTCCCCGGTCGTCGTGGACTCCTTGCCACTGGATCCTGACCCAGATCTGTCAAGGACCCTGTGGTGGCTATCTGTACACCAGTCTCCCAACGTTAAACAAAGTCATGCACAGGCGTCCTCCATAAAGGAGGACAGTCATACTTGCTTCAAGTGACTGCCGATGATGGATGGCAGGGCTCTGGGGAGTGTTGTGGAGCAGAGGGATCTAGGAGTGCAGGTACATAGTTCCTTGAAAATGGTGTCATAAGTCGATAGGGTGGCCAAAGACGCTTTTTGGCACATTGACCTTCATCAGTCAGAGTATTAAGTGTAGAATTTGGGTGGTCATGTTCCAGTTGTACACAACATTGATGGGACCACGTTTAGAGTATCGTGTTCAGTTTTGGATACCCTACTATAGGAAAGATGTTAAGTTGGAAAGGGTGCAGAGAAGATTTATGAGGATGTCGCCAGGACTCAAGGGCCTGAGCTATAGAGGTTGAGCAGGCTAGGACTTTATTCCTTGGTGCGCAGGGTATAAGTGGTCTTATAGAGGTGTATCAGATTATGAGAGGAATAGATAGGGTGAATACGCAATCTTTTACCAAGAGTAGGAGAAACAAGAACCAGAGGACAGAGGTTTAAGGTAAGGGGGATAAGATTAAATAGGAATCCAAGGGACTACTTTTTACACAAAGTGTGGTAGGTATATGGAACTAACTGCCAGAAGAGGTAGTTGAGACAGATACTACCACAACATTTAATAAACAATTGGACAGATGCATGGATAGGATGGAGGGGTGTGGGCCAAATGCAGGCAGGTGGGACAAGTGTAGATGGGGTATGTTGGTCAGCATGGGCAAGTTGTGCCTAAGGGCCTGTTTCCACACTACGAATCTATGGCTCTATAATTTATGACTCAAGAGTTTGCAATAGTCCCTACAAATATCACACCACTTGCCTTTTCTGCAGGTTAATAGAAATTAGTTGTACTAATGGCCACAGAGTCCACCATTCTTGTGGGGAAGAGGGAACAGCCACCCAGGAGATGTGAACTCAAACACCCATAGAGTCATCAGTACCAAGAAGGGTCCTGACCCGAAACATCACCTAACCATGTTCTCCCGAGATGCTGCCTGACCCATTGAGTTACTCCAGCACTTTGTCTTTTTATTTTGTAAACCAGCACCTGCAGTTCCTTATTTCTACAGTAAAGATGTTAAGTGTATGGACCATCTCTCTTTGCTATTTATGAGACGTTGAATGAGATGTAATTATAGATTTGGATTATTCAAAATAAAATTGTTCCAGTAAACTTGAAAAAGTAACAGAAGCAGGAAAAAACCTTGCGTACCTGGCAACCCAGTGCCGCTCTTAGGAAACCAAGTACAGCAGGAGAGGCAGGAGCAGCCCCGGTCACAATCATCCTAACCTGTCCCCCCAGACTCTCCTGTGCAGATAAAGATATTTAATTAACAGGGAGCACAACAAATTCTGGGTAACACATATTTAATGGAAACTTCACATTACATCATGACCTGGGAAATTTTTAGAAGTTTCTAAACTGCAAACAACATTTCACACGGTTTTCAAATACGAGAGGCCAGTTTCAATGAAAATCCAGACTTGCGCTGGAATACAAGTCAGGAGAAGTACAAAGGATCAGTACCAGCCTCTATATTTTCTAGTCCGTGCCAATTATTCTTGGCTCGGATAATTTCCCAGTTAGCTTTATAACTGATCTATAAATGTACCCCATAGAGTATCCTGCAAATTCAACTGTTGCGAAATACAAAGAATATTACTCCCCCTGGAATTAATAGATCAGCAAAAGGTTACAAAGAGAGCATTAACCAGACTTTCCTCCAAAGCTAGAAGATTATAAAGTTACATCATGTTAAATTTGGAACATGGTAATTAGTTTTTCTATGGTGACTTGGCGATAGGAAGCAATGCAGATGACTGTAGCATTTTAATTATGCAAGCTTGAGGGTAGTTAAATGGTTCACTTCATCCACTGAATAGTCTTCTGCATCCCTTTAAGAAATACATATCTGATCTTCCAATTGCCGACAGCATAGAGGAAATTGGAAAGATTTTCACCAGTATGTAAGAGAGTATGCTATTTCGTGGTCAAAATTAAAGATCAATTTGCCGTGGGATGATAATCAACCCTTTATTGAATGCGTGAGGAAAACAAACAAAAAAAAGATTGGCTTTATGAAAATTTGCTGACCTAAAGTTTATGCGAACATCCATCTGTATGTCAAGGTGCAAGGATTAATTTTCCCAACACAACAATCACAGAGTCTAAATGTCATGTACTTTCAAATGACGTGCAGGTTTGTAGGTTAATTGCAATAAAAATGTCCTCCTTGTGTTGAGAGTGGATGAGAAAGTGGAATATCAGAACTAGTGTGAATGGGTCAGCATTGACTCAGTGGGCCAAAGGGCCCATGTTCATGCTGTTCTCTGAACTAAACTTTAAACTAAGGTTAAAACGCAACAGATATGAGACCTGGTGTGCGAAGTATTGATGTTAAATGGTATGTAATGATAATCATGAGTTCCTTTTTTACCTGTATTTTCTTGAAGAAGATTTTATCCCAGATGCTATCATTCCTTATGATACCATTTCGTACCTCAGTTGCTTTTCTTCGAGCAGCAAATTCCAGTAGCCAGCGTTTTACTGGTGTACCCGCTTGACTAAATATCTAAAATAAATCGATTATATATATATATTGTACTTTAGTTGCATGACGTACTAAAAATACACACTTGAAATGCTTTAAAAGAGAACAATGCACAAACAATTGGGAGAAAGAAATAGTACTGGTAAAGAGAAAGAATATCATTTTAGATAGGAACAGAGTGTACAAAAGCATCAGCCGACAACAGTAGGTTTTGGACCTGAAATATTAACTCTTTTCACAGCTGCTGCCTAGCGTGGTGAGAGTTCCCAGCATTTTCTGTTTTTAATTACGAAATGATCTCATACAGGTTTAGGAACTTACGTAGATGCACGAGGTATATTATACAAGATTTGCAAAGTTGTAGGTGTAATTAACAATGTCAGGTTGTGGGGTTGTGACTATATTACACACGTGCAGTGCTTTTTATGTGACATTACATCGTACCAGCAGCTCGAGAAAGTTAAACTTCATTATTTTGTTTTTCAGCCACGTGATATGCATGTTTATTAATTATGTGTACTGGCATTTTTTGTGTACAATAAAAAGCAGCGAGTCATGGCTAAATAAATGATAAACAGTAAACCCTTGTTTAATGGACATGCTTTACCAACTGCCCCACTGTAACGTCCTGTTGTCTTAACTAGCAACACGAGTGCACATGTTATGTTATACCTACTAAATTGTGCATTCATTTTACAGAATAGATCTTACCTTATCGTACATTCTATTTAACAATCTTGGAACTACAGGAAATATTGTTGGATGTAGAGCCTTCATATCATCAGACAGGAGCCTAATGTCACCTTGGAAGAAACCAATCCTGCCTCCATGGCATATAACGACAGACTGAAAGAATATAGAATCCCAAAGACTTAAAATAGTCCCAAAGTTGATGTTCCTGTCACAATGTTTAAAGTACTTCAAGTTATTCAATGAATAAATTGAATATTTAAAAAAAAAGCTAATTTCAGATTAGAGTATGACATTTACATAAAGATAAAATGGCAGATGATCATTTTAAAGTGAACTGCATCATAGCGGAGGTAGTTAATGAATGGAACACTTTTTTTTGGAGGCACAAGTGACCTGAAATTGTTGATTAAGACTAATCTTGGGAGTGAGGATTTTAGAAGATATCCTTGGATCAGAGCTGGGACATTTATTGTTTGTTATCTACATTAAGGATTTGGATATGAATGAAGAGTATGAGTGCAAAACACAAATAGCCTACAAAAACCTTGTCCATTGTCATGCAACAGGTGATTTGTAGTAGAAATAAAGAACTAAAGGTGCCGCTTTACACCAAAGATACACAAAGTGCTGTAGTAATGCATGTCAGGCAGCATCTCCGGACAAAAAGAATGGGTGTCATTTCGGGTCAGAACCCTTCTTCAGACTGAACATTGGGGGTGGGGGTAGGTGAAGAACTGGAGGTGAGGAAAGATCAGGACCAGCCACAAATTACCTCAGGCAGTACGTTGCCTGGTAGGTGAGATCTCAAGAGAAACAATGTGGAGAACCGTGGAACTGGTAAAACAACTAGGGAGGAGGAGAATATGAGATGAAGTTACTTAAAATTAGAGAATGCAATGTTCATACCACTGGGTTGTAAGCTACCCAAGCAAAATAGGAGGTGCTATTCCTCCAATTTGCAGGTGGTGATCTGTAGCGTTTCATTGTCAAGGTCGGATTGGGCTTGCATGGATTGGTTCAAGAGCATGATAGGAAAGTAGCTGTCCCGAAATCTGGTGGAGTGCCGCTTCATGCTTTTGGTAGCAACGAGAAGAGGGACTGCCCTTGGTGGCGAGGATCCTCGATGATAGATGCTGCCTTCTTGAGGCAGCGACTCACGTAGATGCTTTCTGTGGTGGTGAGGGCTGTGATCGTGATCATTGGGCGAGACCACCACTCTGCAGTCTTTTCTGTTTCTATGCATTTGAATTGCCGTGCCAGGCATGATGCAACCAGTCAGGATCAGTCAGTCAGTCAGTCAACCAGTCACCAAGTTGATGTAGTAAGACTAGTCTGTAATAATATACTATAGTGGGAAAATTAAAGTGTTGGCATTTTGTAAGTGTATTATCAGGCTGTTAATGAAAGCTACTGAATGAGAACACCAAATTGTATGATGACATTTGAAAGAAAGTAAATCTACATTGCATAGTGTTGCTTTAATTCAAAGCAAGACGTTGTGTGTGATATATTGATACGAAACAGTTGGTCACACCAATCTAATAGATATTTAGTGTCTTAGAATCACTGGGATGGCATTGAAATTACATTCACTTTGATGACACAATTAGTTTTTGTTTGGAGATACAATGTGGAAACAGGCCCTTCGGCCCACCAAGTCTACACTGACCAGCAATCACATGCACACTAGTTCTATCCTACACACGAGGGACAATTTACAGAAGCCAATTAACTTACAAGCTTGCATGTCTTTGGAATGTGGGAGGAAACTGGAGCACCCAGAAAAAACGCATGGGGTCACAGGGAGAGCGTATAAACCCCATACAGACAACACCTGTAGTCAGGATTGACCCAGTTCTCTGGTGCTGTAAGGCAGCAACTCTACCGCTGTGCCACTGTGTCACCCTGTGATGCAATTTAGTTGGTTGTAACAAGATTTAGCATAAATATGAAGGAACTGCAGATGCTGGTTTACAAAAAAAGAATCAAAGTGCTGGAGTAACTCAGGCCAGGCAGCATCTCTGGAAGACATGGATAGGCGACGTTTTGAAGAGTAAACATCACCTATCCACATCCTCCACAGATGCTGCCTCACCCGCTGAGTTACTCCAGTACTGTGCCTGTGTGTCTATGTTTTTAAAGCATAAACATGGTTTTCAGTGAACATAATGTCATTAGTATAGTAAATATTTAGTATTTAGTCGGTAAATATAGTATTAATCAAAGTTAATACAGCTCTTAGTAGGGCTTTACTAAAAGCTTAAGCAGTTAAGAACAGAAAATAAATGCATTTATTTTCAACGTGATGGAAAACACTAATGTTACTTTGCTGCCCTTTTCCTTCTTACCTGTACCATTCTTTCAAACATGTGTGCTAATGGCAAGTAGGAAATATGTACATCTTCAGATGTAGGTAACCATTGGCTCTGTAAAATATAATATACGGCATAGGCCTGGTGAGAGAAAGAGACCGACTCTTACCTGGATAACTCTCTCAAACATATGAGCCAGGGGCAAGAAGGAAACAAGAACATCATCCTGTCTTGGAAAGATCACTTTCTGCAGAGGGTATGAGGGAATGTGAGACAGAGGAGAATATACTGACAGAGAGACAATGAGAAAGTTACAAAAGAAAAGAGAAATGGCATCAAGAAGAAACGGACACAAATTAAAGGAGCTTTGTCATCTGCTAGGTTGTGTGAAGAGGAAGAAAATGTTAGTTACACCCTACAAAATTGTGTTAATTCCCACATCAAAAATCATACCTCACAACACACCAAGCTTGAAATATCAACTTCACATCTCTCCACAAATACTGCCTGCCTTGCTAAGTGTTTCCAGCATTTTGTGTTTTTATTTCAGCTTTATAATTTAGCGTCTTGTAAAAAAAAGTTCTCCGTTTGTCAAAGCTTTCGTCAGATATGTACCCTGTCCTGAGGACAAGGGCTGTTCACAAGAAAGGCTCGCAGACAACCGATATAACACAAAGGGACTGTCAAACTGCGCTGTGCTTTAAATTGGGAAAAAAGCTCTGTGTAACCAATTTAATAATTTGCCATACACTACGTTGCAATCAAACGGTACACAGTTTCACGAAGATTCAGTGCCTCTGACCGATAAGATTTCTTTCTTCCTTCTGCTTTCTCACACAGTACAGGCACCGCATGTTTTACGCTGGGGTTATGTTCTTGGAAAGCAGTGCACAATTTTTTTAAAGCGCAAAAGTGTGATTTTTTGAAATGTGCACGTAAACTTGACGTTAATTAATCAAGTGCCTTGATCCAAAAATGCATAAATCAAACACAGGTAAAGCACAAGTTGCCTGTAGTCCCAAGCTGGCTGCTTACTAAATTGCCCATGAATTGTGTTATGGACATCAACACAGCAAAATGTTGTGAACACTATGACAGAGTAAATAATGAAATAGCATGTACATTTTTTTCCCATTAGTATAAACAAGCATATCTATATAATCTGTGTGGAAGATGCGAGTTTTCAAAACTCAATCAACACATTAACTGGAAAAAGTAAACTTGTTGTCTATATGGACTTCAGTAAGGCATTTGACAAGGTTCCACATGGAAGGTTGATTAAGAAGGTTAAATCGTTGGGTATTAATAGTGAGGTTGCAAGATGGATTCAACAATGGCTGAATGGGAGATACCAGAGGGTAACGGTTGACAATTGTATGTCAGGTTGGAGGCCAGTGTCTAGTGGAGTGCCCCAAGGATCTGTGTTGGGTCCACTGTTGTTTGTCATTTACATTAATGATCTGGATGATGGTGTGGCAAATTGGATTAGTAAATATGCAGATGATACTAAGATAGGTGGAGTAGTTGATAGTGAGGTAGATTTTCAAAGTCTACAGAGAGACTTGGGCCTTTTGGAAGGGTGGGCTGAAAGATGGCAGATGGAGTTTAATGCTGATAAGTGTGAGGTGCTGCATTTTGGTAGGACAAATCAAAATAGGACGTACAGGGTAAATGGTAGGGAATTGAGGAATGCAGTGGAACAGAGGGATCTGGGAATAACTGTGCATTGTTCCCTGAAGGTGGAATCTCATGTGGATAGGGTGGTGAAGAAGGCGTTTGGTATGCTTGCCTTTATAAATCAGAGCATCGAGTATTGAAGTTGGGATGTAATGTTGAAATTGTACAGGGCATTGGTGAGGCCGAATCTGGAGTATGGTGTGCAGTTCTGGTCGCCAAATTATAGGAAGGATGTCGACAAAATGGAGAGGGTACAGAGGAGATTTACTAGAATGTTGCCTGGGTTTCAGCACTTAGGCTACAGAGAGAGGTTGAACAGGTTGGGTCTTTATTCTTTGGAGCGTAGAAGGTTGAGGGGGGACTTGATAGAGGTTTTTAAAATTTTGAGAGGGACGGACAGAGTTGACGTGGGTAGGCTTTTCCCTTTGAGAGTGGGGAAGATTCCAACAAGGGGACATAGCTTCAGAATTGAGGGACAAAGGTTTAGGGGTAACATGAGGGGGAACTTCTTTACTCAGAGGGTTGTGGCTGTATGGAATGGGCTTCCGGTGGAAGTGGTGGAGGCAGGCTCGATTTTATTATTTGAGAGTAAATTGGATAGGTATATGGATAAGAGGGGATTAGAGGGTTATGGTCTGAGTGCAGGTAGATGAGACTAGGTCAGGGAGAATGGTCGGCGTGGACTGGTAGGGCCGGACAGGCCTGTTTCCATGCTGTAGTTGTTATATGTTATATGTTATATGTTATATGTTTCCAAATATATATGGAAAAACGTTTTTCCTGCATTGCCCTGGACCTCTGGGTTATTTTTCCATCTCATTTCATTTGCTGTAGCAAATTGAAGGATAGGCAATGCCGGCTCAACTATGTTGCAATGTATAGCCAGTGACTAGACTGTACTAAAGAACTGAGTTTTTGCTTTAGATTTTTTTAAACTATTGAATGTTGATTTTGAATGTTGATTTAATATGGCAGCAGAGTATAACTGGAAAGACAAATATCTCAAGTATAATGACACAAAAGTTACCATCAGATATTACATAAAATGGTCAAATTTCAGTTCTTCAATATTGAACAGGAAGATCAAACAATCTAATCCACCATTAAACACCACAGTTTTATGTTACAATTCTCCCTTTCTCAACATGGGGAATGCTCATTTCCTATATAAGATTCTTGGACTGCAACAAGTGTCAGAAGGTTGCAGCCCCTGTTCAAACAATGTGTGTGAAAACATACAACTGGACTCAGATTCATAGGCAAAGGTTTTTTAAAAACCATTTACTGAATGGAGTACCTGCCCTGTTGTACATGCCCTGCCCACACACCCTGCTACTTTCTAGGATTTATGAAGATAAGTATAATCCCTTTAATCTGCATCTGTTGTGAATCGTTTCTGCTGCTGAATGCAAGTTCAGTGTGTCTGATTGCTTATATTAGGAGCATTAGTTATGATGCTTAGGGTGTGAGGGGCTACATCTACATTTAATCTGTATCACTAACTGGAGATCGAGATTCTCCATACTTAAAGCAGCCATTACTTGTGGCTGTGAAGTCCCTTAACACTCAATCCTTTTAGTCCCATAAATGTGCTATTTAATATGGATAATTTGGAACTCAGTGTGTGCAAGTCTATACCATTCCATAGCTCTTTTCATTAAAACATCTGCTGTTGTTCATTGTTCTTTTTACTTTGCACTGATGTCGAATTCCTATATTTATCCTGTGGTTCACAGTCTTATTCACCTAATTGGCAGTTTTCTGTTCTCCTATTAATTGCTTCCAAGAATAATTGATTATATCTCACACTGATTAAGCAGCAGATAACAATTGGCGTAACAGGAAATAACTAACAATTGCCAGAAGGAGGAATATCTGAGGAAAGATCCTGACCAGAAACGTCACCCATCCCTTTTCTCCAGTGATGCTGCCTGACCTACTGAGTTACTCCAGCACTTTGTGTCTATCTTTGCCCAACCACATCATCAGTCCCTTCAATTTAAGAACACAGATTCCATATGTTCACAAGACAGAATGGAAGCAAGGTCAAATTCAATGAATTTCTCAATGAAGAAGAGTCCCGACCTAAAACGTCACCTATCCATGCTCTCCAGACATGCTGCCTGATCCGTCAAGTTATTCTAGCACTTTGTGTCAAGTTCAAATCAATATCGGTGAAGGGTCTGAGGAAGGGTCTTGACCCGAGGCGTCGCCTATTCCTTCTCTTCAGGGATGCTGCCTGTCCCGCTGAGTTGCTCCAGCATTTTGTGTCTATCAGTGATATCCAATGAAGTTTTAAAAGTGTGGTAATACCATGGCTGAACTTGTTTAAATTTCCATTTAATAACTAACATTTAATCTGTTTTACAAATTCATCCCAATATTTCGCAAATTAACATGGTCTACATATTTTTGCACAATGTTAATTATACAAGAGTAATGAGGACTGAAAATAGTGCTTTCTTTATGACAAGCTCCAAATGGTTATTTTACTTGCGGCCAAAGAGATTTTAGTTTCTATATTCACCTCTGTAACTTTCAAAAACCCTGAAAAATCAGCCACCACATTCCCATGTGTGAGTTTGGCACCTTTAGGATTTCCTGAAAAGAAACATATATCGTCAAACCAATCATAATTCTCAAAATAGAAAGCAACTAAAATAAAGTGAAAAATAAAGTGAAAGAGGAAAATTGATGTCGAGGCCTGATGTTTTCATGCACCAAATGACCACCGACAATGATGTAAAGTTGTAATGAAAACTTTGCCTAGCCATTTAATCTTGTTACTGTTTTTGTGGGTATCTGCTAAGTACATAAATTGAGCATTGCTTTTAAAAAAAATTTCTTCAGGCATGCCAATATTGATCACCCAACCATAACTCCTGGCTCTGAGGAAGCAATAAGATTCAAACATATTTGTGGGACTGGCACACTATACAAGTCTGCAAGGGTAAGGTTTCAGCTTGCCTTTCCCCGAGGGAAGGACATTACCAAATCAAATGGGTTGTTATTAACAAATCAGTAGTTTCATGGTTACCATCACCAATATCAGTTCATTAGTTAGATATTATTAATTATCATGAACACAAATTCACATAAAAGACAGGTCTGAAGAACAGCCTAAACCAGAAACATCTATCCATGTTCTCCAGAGATGCTGCTTGAACATACTCCAGCAAGGTGTACATTTGAGTATGAACCAGCATCTGCAGATCTTTGTTTCTACGTGAATTTAAGTTCCCCAGCTCAAGTGGTAGATTTGAACTCATCATCCCAGCCTCTGGCTACAAGCCCACTAACATAATCATTACTCTACCATATTTGGAGCAGGGACCATTCCAAAAAGTAGCGGGATTGAGAAAGACTATAAGTTATTTTTCCTCTGTATCTATAGACATATGCATACATATGTTTCCAGCTATGGAACTGAGGCACAGTGGTGCAGAATTGCTGCTTTACTCGGGAGTACCAGAGACCCCGGGTTCAATCCTGACAACAGGTGCTGTCTGTATGGACGTGTATGTATTGTACATTCTCCCTGTGACTGCGCGTTTTTTCCCCAGGTGCTCCGGTTTCCTCCCACGCTCCAAAGAAGCACAGGTCTGTAAGTTAATTGGCTTGTGAAAAAAAAAATTGTAAATTGTTCCTAGTGACTAGGTGTACAGTGTGATCGCTGGTCGGCGTGGTCTTGGTGAGCCGAATGGCCTGTTTCATATCATATATCATATCATATATATACAGCCGGAAACAGGCCTTTTCGGCCCTCCAAGTCCGTGCCGCCCTTTGATCCCCGTACATTAACACTATCCTACACCCACTAGGGACAATTTTTACATTTACCAATTAACCTACATACCTGTACGTCTTTGGAGTGTGGGAGGAAACCGAAGATCTCGGAGAAAACCCACGCAGGTCACGGGGAGAACGTACAAACTCCTTACAGTGCAGCACCCGTAGTCAGGATCGAACCTGAGTCGACGGCGCTGCATTCGCTGTAAAGCAGCAACTCTACCGCTGCGCTACCGTGCCGCCCACACGGTCTCTCTAAAGTCAGGCCTAAAGACTGATCAGCTTCCCTGCTGAGATGTGCATAGGCTGGGAGAAAAGTCCCAAGTTCACAACAGTGCTCAAATCAACAGATAATTCTAAGCAGTACATACCCGTTGTCCCACTTGTGAAACAGACAATCGATAGATCTTCAGGTCGGGAAGGCTGGGTGCGAAAAGAAACAGCAATGAAGGAACTCAGGGAAGCTGCAGGTAATGGAGGAAACCAATGTGTGCTGAAGACCACAAAACAATACTTTGTGCGCATCAATGCCGATCATTTCAAGTCGCTGTTTCCGAAATTATCAACATGTTTTTGGAATGTTCCAAAGAAACAGTGAGATTGTTGCTTGACTCACCACAGGAGATTGCCTGTTAATTTTTCCAAGATTCTGAAAGCAAGAAGAGAAGAAAGTAAATCAGAGTAAAAAAATGGACATGGATTATGACTGCTAATTTATGATGGGGTGGTTTTACAAGGAACGCTCTCCAATCAGTAATTAACTTCCAAGTTCGGGCAACTGCAGAAAGTGTCATTTTATTCTGGGACCTTTCATTGATAAAATACTGCAGAGTATAAACTTGTTGGGCATTAGAATGATTTGCAAAGGATTTGTGTCTCCATGGAAATAATACCATGCAGACGCAAGGAACTACAGATGCTGGAATTTTGGGCAAAACAATTTTGAGCTGGAGGAACTCAACAGATCAGCTGTGGAGGGAATGAACAGGTGATGTTTCCAGTCAGAATCCTTCTTCAGAAGAAACCAAAAGTTTGTCCAGTACTATTTCCATAATCTGTTTCAAAATAGTTTAAGCTAAGATTCTTTTGTTGACTGGATTTAAACAAAAATCAACTTTTGTATCCAGTGTTAACATCACGTACCCACTGGTTTAAAATAAAACAGACTAACCCAAACTCTATTCTTGCCTCAATGTTAAGAAATCACACCTGTCAACCTTGTAATGGCTATGTTCATGTGAATTATAACAAAACTTTGTGCAGTTTTGTGTTGAGCTATCAACCCAAATCATTTGTGAAGTTGTTCACACTAGATATCACTTTCTAACAATTTACAGGACAATTTTTAAAAATCACTGGCTGTATATGGACTGTCACGATTTAAAAAAATCAATAGTGAGCCATAAATTGTGACAGGGCAACTTCTAGAGCTCCTATCTGAAATGGTTTAGGTTTATTATTGTCACGTATACAAAGCTAGATGCTTTGTTTTGTGTTATCAAATCAGATAATACTATACATGAATACAATCAAGTACAATAGGTAGAGAGAAAAGAAAGATACAGAGTGCAGAATACAATTTCTCAGCATTGTAGCGTAACAGTTCCAGAGACAAAGACCACTGCCTGCAATGAGTTAGGTTGGAGAATTGGACTGTACCCTGGTTTATGTTAAGACCATTCAGAAGCCTGATAACAGGGGAAAAGAAGCGATTCCAGAGTCTGGTGGTGAGTGGGGAAAAAGGAGGAGAAAGGTCTTTGATTACGTTAGCCTCTGAGATGATGCCGAGGCTAAGACATTCAGAGTGACCGTGCCCTTCAACTCACTGGCAGAGCAGACCAGTTACACAACCCTGACAATATGACCTTTGAAAACCATGGTGGTGTTTGTCTGAGCAATCGATGAGAGTGTGCAGCTCCCTGCATTTATTCAAGGATTAGACTTTGAGGTGTTATTTTTCTTCCCTTTCTCCTTTGTCACCCTCGGAATATTCACTCTACCTTTGGTCATCCCTTGTTGCTCTGCCTAATGCAGTATACATGGCAAAACCACTGCTGGAGCAAGGTACAAGGGTAATGGCTGCAGATATGACTTTACAAACTTCAACATAGCTCATGTGAACATAGATCAGTACGGCACAGGAACAGCCCCTTCGGCCCACAACATCTGTGCCGAACATGATGCCAAGATAAACTAATGTTGTCTGCCTGCACATGATCCATATCCCTCCATTCCCTGCATCTCCATATGTCTATCCAAAAGCCCCTCAAAAGCCAGCAGTAGAGTTGCTGCCTCACATTGCCAGAGACCCGGGTTTGATCCTGACTACAGCTGCTGGCTGTACGGAATTTGTTCATTCTCTTTGTGACCGCATGGGTTTTCTCTGGGTGCTCCGGTTACCTCCCACACTCCAAAGGCATGCAGGTTTGTGGGTTGATTGACCTTGGTAAATTGCCCCTAGTGTGTGTAGGGTGCAAAACTGGGATAACATAGATTTCAAATACAGCCAACAATGCCATTTTGTTAGCTATTTATACACTATTTAAACCAGGCATTATTTTCATCAAATAATGAGGCCATGGCCTTTAGAATTTAATGAAAATATTTTTGGGACACTTTTTCCCAGTAGATAGTATAGGCGTGCATTGTTTTTGTCTTGATGATATCACTTGCAAGTGACATAATGCTATAATGTGTTTCACGGTGTCATGGGTAAGTGTCATTGAAAAATTCATGCCAAACACGCTTTCATGCATCTTTTAAAATGGTGAAATAAAATGATTTTCATGTAGACTTCATCTCCTGAAGTCGGGAGAAAAATACAAGAAAAGAAATTGAAAATATTTTTTTTTCTGCTGACAAGCAATACATTTTAAAAATCCAACTGTCTTGTGGACCTGTAGGTGTGAATAAATATGATTATCTTGAAGATTTGTTCTGGGAGAATTGCATTTAAATGGAGGACTTTGAAATAAAATTGTTCCTTGGCACAATTGAAAAATATTAGGATCAGCAGTTCATTTAGCTTAGTTTAGAGATACAGCGTGGAAACAGGCCCTTCAGCCCACCGGGACCACGCCAACCAGCGATCCCCGCATAGTAACACTATCCTACACCCACTAGGAACATTTGTTTATTTACCAAGCCAATTAACCAACAAACCTGTATATCTTTGGAGTGTGGGAGGAAACCGAAGATCTCGGAGAAAACCCACACAGGTCACGGGGAGAACGTACAAACTCCATGCAGAAGCACCTGGGTCTCCGGCGCTGCATTCATTGTAAGGCAGCAACACGACCGCTGCGCCACCGTGCCGCCCTAATTGTACTCCTCGAGTGTTGGTTTTGTGTTTAAATTTATTCCAATTATCTCAATGTTTCTTTTTCTTTTCTACTAGCTTTTGCTCCAAGTAGCAGAATGTCACAGATCAACACTAAAGTGATGAACAGAACATAGCACAGGAACTGGCCCTTCGGTCCACAATGTCCATGTCGAAGATGATGCCAAATTAAAGTAATCTCCTCTGCCTGTACATGATCCATATCCCTGCATATCCAAAAGCCTCTTAATTGTCATTATCATACCTGCTTCCACCACCAAACATGGCAGCGCATTCCAAGCACCCACCACTCCTTGTAAAAACAACTTGCCCCACACAGCTCCATTGAACTTTACCCCATCTTAAGTGCTTGAGATTTACACCCTGGGAAAAGGATAGACTGTCTACCCTATCTATACCCCTCATGACTTTATATCCTTCTGTCATCTTCCTTCAACCTCCAATGCTCCAGAGAATAACATCCTATCCCTGTCCCAGATCAATGCAAAGAATGAAATGATATCAATATAAAGACACCCAAAGAGTTAATTTTAAAAAACAGGATGAGTGGGAGGAATATACAAAATATTTGACAACTAACTGCTTAAAGAGGATACCCCTGTACTGGGGGGAGACAACATCGTTTGGTCCCAAAACCCAAGTTTCAACAAATGACATAATTCACTTGTTGTGACATTTGATAATTCAAAAGATATGAATAAATATCAAGTAATTTATATTTCCATGAAGCCATTTTTGTTCCAATTAGGGAAAGACTATGCACACTTCCAGACTTGTTATATACTGTAATTCCTTCTGTAAAACAGGCAACAATGTATAGTTTCTTCATGATTTACAATGGATTGGAATATTACAGATATGTGAATTTATTTTGCAAAACAGTTTTTCCAAAGCAATCTGTTCGAGGTAATAAATGTAAGTATTGAGCATTTATTTTAATTGCATCAGTAGAATACTGTTTTGCAATTGTATGGTTTTACAATATAAAGCTACTAGTTTTTCTATGAAATGTTTACTGCAGAGTTTGCAGGGAATTTGAAACTTAGAAGATCATTATTTTTAACCCTTGAAGTCAAGGATCCTTTGATTTCACCTTTTTTTGGCATTTAAGTTCAGTAAACAAGGTATAGTTTTGAGAAGTGTGTTCTTATTACCTGTGTTAATAATGTAGCGAATGGCTTCAGCTCCAAGTGTGACATAAAGTGGCACTATCACCATGGAGTAGGTATAACATGCCTGCTCGGTAATAATCCACTGGTGAGAAGTTGTAATTACAAAAATACAAAAAATAAACACTAAAAAGGAACAAAACCTCATGCACACAAACAAACAGCAAAATAAGTTTTGTTTTTAAACTTGCTGCAGCTATCTCTCACCTCAGGCCTGTTTTGTGCAAAGACTCCTATGAACTGGTCAGGTGATGGCCTGCAGTTTTTCTGGAGCAGCCACGATCCCAAATCCATGGCTCTGTTGGAAACCTGGAGGAAAATGGTATTGCTTTCGTCATACCGTACACAGAGCAAAGAAACCCAACGAAACAGTGCCGCCCTTTTTATCAAATGGCAATTTTTCATCTAATGAGATTTCCCAATATAATTGATGTCATCTCCGTACGTACATTTGTTTTAGTGTTATAGTCATGCAGAAGATAGGCACAAAGTGCTGGAGTAACTCAGCGGGCCAGGCAGAATCTCTGGAGAAAATGGACAGATGACATTTCGGGTCCTGCCACTTCCTCAGACACGTTTTCCCAACCCGAGACATTACCCATCCATTTTCTCCAGAGATGCAGAGGTACTCCAGCATTTTGCGTTTATCTTTGGTATAAAGCAGCATTTGCAGTTCCTTGTTATTACAGTCACACAGCATGGAAACAGATCCAAGAGCAATAAGTTCATGACAATCTTCAAAACATCATTTACGCTATCACATCCTTCAGCCCACAATGTCTGTGCCAAATATGATACCAGGTTACATTAATCTCCTCTGCCTGTTTGCAATCCATATCCCTCCATTCTCTGCACATCCACATGTCTATCTAACAGCTTCATACGTGTCATTATTACATCTGGCTCCACCACCCCTGGCAGTGTGTTCCAGGCACCCACCATCTTCTATGTAAAAACAAACAACTTGCCCCACACATCTCATTGAAATTATGTCCCTCTCACTTTAAAGTTATGCCTCTCGTCCTTGACATTTTCACCCTGGGTAAAAGATTCTGACTGTCTACCCTATCTCATAAATTATATATACTCTGTCAGGTTTCCCAACAACCTCCAACATTCCAGAGAATAACATCCCAAATCTGTTCCACATCAATGGGAAAAAAAATAGATTGATATCAATAAACACCCAAAAGCAAGAATTTAAGGCAACGTACAGAATATACAAAATATCTAGCGGTTACACAATAAATGTAAGGGCACTGGGATGGTGTTGTAGAACAGAGACACCAAAGAGGATCAGGTGCATAGAGCCAGGAAAGTGGCAACACCTTGTCAGAATGGTGAAAAAGGCATTTGGCTTTGTTGCATTTCATTGATCAGGGCATTGAGTACAAGAGTTGGGATGTCATGTTACAGCTGTATAGAAGTTGATAAAGCCACATTTGGAGCACTGGGTACAGTTCTGGTCATCCTATTGTAGGGAGGATGTTAATAAACTGGAAAGGTTCAAAACGTTTTGAGATGTTGTCAGGTCGATGTTTGGAGGAGATAAGGAGAGGCTGGGTCTGTTTTCCCCCCAGAGCATTGGAGGTCAATGGGTGAATTTAAGTGTACCTAAAATCATGAGGGGGAAAGGCGAATAGCCACAGTCCTTGCTCCAGGGAAGGGGAGTCGGAAACTACAAGGCAACTAGTCTGATGAATCTTTGCTGCATCCTTTGGCAGATATATCCCTTGTTTTTGAGGTGAAATCTCACCAAGCCCCCATATAAATGTACGGTGTAAATCAAGGAATTGCACTATTCAAAAAAAAAATCAAGAAATTATCAGATTTAGTACGTTGCCAATGAGTGAAATGACAAAATATCTCTCAGAAGACTCCTTCAAATATTTTCTCACCTCATTATAGGAAAGCCATTGATAGGGGCTTTTAGGTTTTCGAAACCCTAAACAAGGACCATCACCTAAACAGTGAAGGAGCAGTGTAATTATTTAATACATCAAAATACAAACAGAGCTTCTGTGATGAGCCTAATGGCAAATACGATCATAAAATGTCACACAAAGGAGCAGAAGGTATAAAAACATTATAAAAATGTTCTTTTTAAACAAATAAACCATGACACCAAGTTGAGTGGATGCAAAGTTAGACACAAAATGATGGAGCAATTCAGCGGGTCAGGAGATAAAGGGTGATGTTTCGGGTCGGAACCCTTCTTCAGACTGAAAGCAAAGGGGAGGGAACTGGAGGTTCCAGAACAAATCAGGGACGGCAACAGATGACCATCGAAGGGTGGAGCCCCTATTGGCCCCACAGCTGTTTGGGAAAGTGGTGATAACAAAGGGATACAAGGATGCAAACAGTGGAACTGGTAGGATGACTAGGGCGGGGGGAGGAGGAAAGCAGGGGGTACTTGAAATTAGAGAAATCAACATTGACTTGAGCTTGTTTGGGCATTACATTCACTGGATAAATTCCAGTATGGTGACCAAAGTGGTCATCTCACGAGCAGCATGGTGGCGCAGCAGGAGAGTTGCTGCCTTACAGCGCCAGAGACCCGGGTTCCATCCCGACTACAAGTGCTGTCTGTACGGAGTTTGTACATGACCATGTGGGTTTTTTCTAAGATCTTCGGTTTCCTCCCACACTCCAACGACACACAGGCTTGTAGGTTAATTGGCTTGGTATAAATATATATATATATATAGTGTGTGTGTGTGCGTGCGTGCGTGCGTGTGTTAGTGATAGAGTTGGTGTACAGGGATCACTGGTTGGTGTGGACTCGGTGGGTCAAAGGGCCTGCATCACAAAACTAAACTAAATTGGGCGAGTGTTTTAGTAAATATCGTGCTTCTTCCCACTGGAATAAGCAGAGTAGAGATCGGTCATTATCAGCTGAAGTGAGTGAGCCCACAAGTGCAGGGAGTCACTGGCTGTCTCGACTGTGGGATGACACAGGTTAACATGGAGATGCAGCATAAATGGAGGGAATTTTATATCAGCATTGTCTGGCTCGTGCTGGACTAATACTGCGTGATAAATGCCTAATAAGAGCATCTGGCAAGAGTCAGGTTTGTTGTCTGCAGCAATCCATTGTGCCTTGTACGTTGAGCCATTGAGTCATCTCGGGGGACCAAGCAGGAAATAAAGGAACTCAAAGCAAAATTGGAAGTATTTCGAAAAATTGGAAAATAATCTGCTTATTCCAGTGGGAAGAAGCATGATATTTGCTAAAACACTCGCCAAATGAGGTGATCTTTTCTACCATGCACTTTGGTCACCATACTGAAATCTACCCAGTTGACCAAGAGTAATTTTCCAGGAATGAAGTCTTGATGGTGCTAGATTCTTCTTCAGGGCCATTCTTTTGGACTACGTATCTGAGGAAGAATGTGCCGGCCTTGGAAACGGTCCAGGAGGTGGTTTACGAGAATGACCAAGAAACCAAAAGCTGGCGATTCCAGGAAGGGAGTTTCTAACCGATTATGGGAGCAACTACACATACAGTTGGCATGTCATTTTGGCTTTCTCATAGCACAACCCAAGCTTTAATCTTAAATAACCAGAAATTTCACCAGGACTGAAATCTTCAATGCGACAATTTTGCTCGGAAGGTTCCATTGATCTTGTTTGAGGACAACACCCCAGCTTCCATTTGCATTTGTAGAAACCTCATGTATAAACCAAGAAATGTTTCATAATGCAGCAGGATTTTTTCCTTTTAAATATTCATTCCTCAAATAACATCAATGAATAAACCATACCAATAATCCAGTCATCATCTTATCACTATTTACGTGATCATTGTCAGTGTAATTTGGTGACTGCATTGATACACTTCAATTTTGTTTCAAAGTGAAACAGATGTAATTGGCGTAGGGGCCTGGAGAATTAGAGACACAAAACATGAATATGCGCTTGGTTTTATCTACACCATGTTCGTAGAATCAGAGTCATACAGCACGGAAACAGGTAATTCGGCCCAACTTGCCCATGCCGATTGAGACACCCCATCTACACTAGTCCCACCTGCCTGTTTTGTAACCCATATCCCTCCAAACTTTTCCTCTGTGTATCTGTCCAAATATCCTTTAAATGTTGTGATAGTACCTGGCTCGCGCACCTCCTCTGGTAGCTTGTTCCATAAACTCACCACCCTCAGTGCGAAAAAAAAATGCCCAAAGATAGATACAAAAAGCTAGAGTAACTCAGGTCAGACAGCATCTGTGAAGAAATGGAATAGGTGATGTTTCGGATCGAGACACTTCTTCAGAAATTGCCCGTCAGGTTCTTAAAAATCGTTCCCCTCTCACCTTAGACCCATGTCCTCTGGTTCTTAATTCCCCTACACTGGGTAAAACAAATGTTCCTGCAAACTAAATGTTCACATGTGCCCTCCAATTAGTTTAGTTAGACCACAGAGACCCATTTGATTTGATCTGTCTATCTGGTATGATTTTCCATTCTACTCAAGAGAAAAGGAACTGATGAAGCCCGACTATGTAAGTATTGTGGGAAGTGTGTGATCTTCACAAGAAGGTTAAACTTCCCTTATAAGGCAAACCATTGGGGGTGAGGATGACTCACTTCCTCTCCAGTTCTGGGGGTTGCAACAGTTACAGTTAAGTCTGTCATGTGTACAGAGGTACAGCAAAAAGCTTTTGCGGCATCAAGGTGGGTGATCAGGTCAATGTGGGGACTGCACACTCCATCACAAATAAAGCAGGAGTTGCTTAGCAGACTGGAAGCTCTTTGCCTCTTCCACCATTCTAACTTGTGCTCCACACATTACTGTTGAAGAGATTGGAGGTGTTCACTGGCATTCCGACTGCCCCTACCATGTTTTATGCAGCCGTTGGCCAGAGATTCCCAGGAATTGGTGAGGAGGTCATGGATTTTCAAGCAGGCTTTGAGAACCAAGTGTCAAGAGAGAGTCAAGAGCGTTTTATTGTCATATGTACCAAAACGGAACAATGAAATTCTTACTTGCAGTAAACAGATATGGAATCTTGAAGATTATGAAATTGTGAAAATAATTTCAAAATTAAGAATTGCGAAAACATAAAACCCACAGATGTTGGAAATCCGAAATAAAAACAAAACAAATAAAATGTTCTGTCGTCAGGCAATGTCCATGGAAAGAGAAATGGAGGTATTGCTTGAGGTCAGATTGAAGTGTTTAATTAGCCCACCTGGAAATCTCTTCTACATTAGAGTTCAGAGCACTGTCAGTGTTGGAAGGTCAGTATCAAATTATACAATTGATTTGCCTCACTCGGTAGAGTTGGCAGAGTGCAACTAGAATTTTGATGCTGGGGATATTGGCCTGGAACATGTTCAATGACATTGGTTGGCTTATCCAGATGATTTGCAGATACTTCTTCAGTGCTTTGAGGTGCTTACTGCACATCGGAAGTCAATGTCTCTGGCGTATACAGTAATGTGTGGATCACATCTGTCCAGTGGACCAAGAGTAATTGGCCAGGATTGATGTTTTGATGGTGTTAGACTCATCAGATGGCTAATGATGTACTGACATGGGGGAGGACATAGTGAATTTCATCCCTCAACACTGGTCTTCACTGAGCGGTGGTTTCCAAAGGTGGTGGGTATACGGAACGAGCCATCAGAGGTAGCTGACGTAGTAGCTAGAACAACATTTGGACGAGTACATGGATGGGAAAGGTTTAGATAGATATGGCCCAAACACAGGTAGGTGAGACCAGTGTCGATGGGACATCTTGGTCAGCATGGATAAGTTGGACCAAAGAGCCCATTTCCATGCTGAATGACTCTAGGACCCTATATGGAAAGTGGGAATCTTTATAGTCAGGATAGGTGTTGTTTGGAAGGGGCAGGAAAGCCCTATTATGGATTAAAATAAAAATAATAAAGAATGGGTCTTCAACATGAAAAGTTAACTCTGCTTTTTTCCCCCACAGATGCTGTCTAACCTACTGAGTTTTTCCAGTATTTTCAGGTTTAATTTCTCCTTATGGATGCTTGGTGCAAGTCTTATTCTTTCACATCTTTGTAGAACAGATCAACAGAGTCTGGTGTGCACATGTGCAAGTATTGCTCCATGACCTGGGTAGAGTGACCCTTGCTACCACCACTCCTGATCAATACCCCATTCATTTTGGAAATGAGTGGAGAGTCTGTGGGGAGTCTGATGAGAGTTGCAATATTCTGGTGAGCAAGATTGAAAGGAGGATTGGAGCAATGACACGACCTTGCCTGACCCCACTCTGCACTGGGATACATTGTAGACCCTTTGGCCAAGATCAAAAGACCAGGAGCAGAATGAGGCTAATCAACCTTTCGAATCTGCTCAACCATTCAATCATGACTAATCTATTTTCTCCAGGCTTATCCCCATAACCTTGGACACTCTTAGTAATCAAGAATCTATCAATCTCCGCTATAAAAATACCCAATGACTTGGCCACCACAGTCATCTGTGGCAATGATTTCCACAGATGCACCTCTGGCTAAAGAAATGTCTCCTTATCTCCATTCTAAAGGTGCGTCCTTTTATTGCGAGGCTGAGCCCTCTAGTCCTAGACTCTCAAAGTACTGGAAACATCCTCTCCACATCCACTCTATCCTGGCTTTCATGTCATCTCACTGTAGTTGTAGAATGGAGACAAGTTTCAGAGGGCAGCCAAATGATTACACGCCAGGTCTAGTAAAGAGGAGTGTTGGGTGGGGAAAGGAAAAGCCCACATGAAGCTCTTAAGAACATTAAGAACTTAATGACAGAGACAAAAAGAAAGTGTTGGATAAACTCAGTGGGTCAGGTTGCATCTGTGGTGGGTCTGACCACTCTGAAGAAAGGTCTCCACCTGAAATATTGTCAGTCCATTCCTTCCACAGATGCTGCCCAACACGTCGAGTTCCTCCAGCACTTCATCTTTTGGTCAAGATACCAGCATCTGCAGTTTGGCTTCATTAAGGAAAGAAAGATGACGAGGCAAATAGGAATTCAGACAGAAGAAACTGGCCACAATGTGAACCATTTAATCCAGTGAGTGGATCAGAGATGTGTAATTACAGATATGCAGAATTTAAAATGCAATTACCGAATCCCATCATTGCTCTGAAGTATTGAACATTTTAGAGGGTTTCATTCGATGCACAATTATTATTAAGAAAGACCAAGTGGACCCGTTGGGCCCAAACCTCTCCTGCATTGGTGCAGGACCCTGTCCTCACCCCCTCCCCTCTCTCCTGACCCCCCCCCTCCTCTCCCCCTTCCTTCCCTCTTCCCCTTCCCTTCCTTTTAAACTTTAAAATGTGAATAACTTTAAAAATATAAGATCAATATCAATAAAACTACACTCATTATCAGTAAAGTGACAATGGTGAGTAAGGTGGGCCTAAAATGTTCGCGCTATCGTGTACCGTTTTGGCTGAAGTTCAGTCACAAACAAGATAACAAACGAGAGTTTTAGTATATAGATGCAATATTAGTCTATTAATGTCCATAACTAATTCTTCATGAAATTAATTTGGAAAGTTGAAACTTGCCTGAACTGTGTAATCCTCGCTAGTACACTTCATACATGGTCCTTGCATCATCATGATAGTGGGTCATTAGCTTGGGGCTGTCGCCCAATACAGACCGGCGAGCTTGCTCAGAACCCTAAGGAGCAAAGCGATACGCTGTGTTACAAACCTGCAGAAGCAGTTGATGCAAGATTGCATTATAAGGAACACCTCATTTGTCAGTTTCTCGCCATCTTGAGAAGACAAAGTGCTGGAGTAGCTCAGCGGGTCAGGCAGCATCTCTGGCATTTTCACTGCTCTGGCCATCTTGAATTAGGTGATATTTCAATCAGTATTTCAATAAACTCTACAGACACTGACATACTACTTATTGTACCATGGCAATAGGTTTTCAGAGCGGGTTGAAGGACAAGGACGGACATTTGACTGAATTAGAGAGTGAAATAAGCTGACGACCTGTGTACATTAAAAAATATATATATACTGGATATTGTGCACACACTGGTCCAAAATATATATTTTTATGCTCTTAAAGTCATACAACCCCTTCGGCCCAACTATTCCATGCCGACCAAGATGTTCCATCCAAGCCAGTCAGAGTCATACAGCAAGGCCACAGGATCTTTGGCCCAACTTGCCCATGCTGACCAACATGTCCCATCTACACTAGTCCCACTTGTGCGTGTTTGGCCCATAGCCCTCTTAACATATCCTCTCCATGTACTTGTCCAAATATGTTTTAAATGGTGTCAGAGTACGTGCCTCAACTATCACCTCTGGTGATTCCATATACGCTCAACCCTCAATCAAAATGTTGTCCCACTGGTTCCAATCAAATCGGTCCCCCTCTCACCTTAAACCAGTGTTCTCTGGCTCAGGATTTCCTAACTCTGGGTAAAAGACTGTGCATTTACCCCATCTATTCCCATCATGATTTTTTGTACACCTCTATAAGATCACCCCTCATCCTCCTGCATTCCAAGGAATAAAGTCCTAGCCTGCCCAACCTCTCATCGGCTGCCCTCCAGTCATGGCTACTTATCAGTTGGCAAATACTTCCTACTTAAGTAAATTGCTTATTCTTCATTGATTTAACAGGAATGGATTTTTTGCAATATGCATTTCTTAGAATCAGCTTAAAATGCTGCCTAAGCATTATGAATCAGCAATTTGGATAAGCCTACTAAGATGGAAGACAAGTTTCTGCCAAGTTGAAATGAGAATGCAGCTGAAAACTAGACACAAAGTGTTGGAGTAACTCAGCGGGTCAGGCAACATCTCTGGAGAAAAAACATCGTGACATTTCAGGTTGGGATCCTTCTTCAGACTGGTATAGACCAGCAGCTGTAGTTCTTGGTTTCTACAAACAACAGAAAGCCTTCCTTTCTTGGAAAACACATTCCTTTTTTTTCAGCAATTAAACAAATTTTCCCCTTAATATCAGGTGATATTTATTTTTCTCTCCCTTCTACATTTATTTTGAATGTAGAAAGCTAAATTTTGTACATATTACCGTAAAACTTTCTCTTTTCTTTACAGTCTATAGTATTTGTGATAGGATTTGTCAAATATTGAATTTTACATGAAATATCATATATCTGATTCATTTTAAAACAATATTTTACACGGATCATTGATTTATTTTGTTCTTTAAAGTCAAAGTTGCTTTAGTTTAGTTTAGAGATAAAGCATGAAAACAGGGCTTTTGGCCTGTTGAACAGCGATCACCCGTACACTAGGGCAGCACAGTGGTGCAGCAGTAGCGTTGCTGCCTTAGTGTCAGAGACCCGGATTCAATCCTGACTTGGGTGCAGTCTGTATGGATTTTGTACCTTCTCCCCATGACCAGTGTGGGTTTTCTCTGAGATCTTTGGTTTCCTCCCACACTCCAAAGACGTACAGGTTTATAGTTTAATTGGCTTGGTATAAATGTAAATTGTCCCTAGTGCACGTAGGAAAGTGTTAACATACGGGGGTCGCTGGTCGGTGCGGATTCTTGGGCCGAAGGGCTTGTTTCCGCGCTGTATCTCTAAGCTAAGCTAGTTCTATCCTACACACTAGTGACAATTTACAGAAGCCAATTAACCTGCAAGTCTTTGGAATGTGGGAGGAAACCGGAGCACCCGGACAAAACCCACGCAATCACAAACCCAGGTCTCTGGCAACTCTGCCACTGCACCACCGTGAAGCCCTAAAGGGTTGCAGGTTTCTTCCTAGCTAATCTTCCTGCCTTGGAAATGAATCACAATTTCTTGCCGATTGTCAAGTTAAAATACAAATGGTTAATTGATTTATTTTGTACTTTGAAATCAAAGTTATTTAGTTAAAATAATGTTATGTAGAACATCAATTGCATTATAAATGCATTGTACCATTGACTAGTTTGCTAGTATATTGACATTCTGACCTTAGATTCTCTTTTTGTGCAACAAAATCTAAAGGCTTCCTCTGGTTGAAGTAATAAAAAAAGGCAGAATTATTTATCTGACTGTTAGTTGAGCTTCTGTCTCACAGGTCCTGAGAGCAGAGTGCAAGTCTGACTTTATCAGGCTTCAGTTATTATATTCTTACACTAAATGTTGTATCTTTTATCTGTGCACTATGGAAAGCGTGATTGTATTCATGTACAGTCTTTGACCGGAAGCCACACAAAAAGCTTTCCACTGAACCTCCGGGGTGCAGTGCTGGCGGAGCTCACTGGAGCGCCGCTCCGGCACCTCTGTAAAAAAAACACCAAAATAAACCGGGAAATTCTAACTAGCGGGGAATTTAACAGGGGTCGCCCCGGCACCAGTGACAGCTCCGGCACCTAAAAAAATAGCACTGCAACACTGCTGTACCTCGGTGCACGTGATAATAATAAATTAAATTTAAGAAAGCCTGGACTTACCTCAATTTCCACAGACTGTTGTGAAAGATCGCAGGGAGGTTTAAGTGTTTTGGGTCTGGTAGCCAGCCAATACGCTGTGATAGCCACGACTGAAGCAATTCCTACCAGCGTCGGAGGAGGGAGAGTGTGAAAGAAATGTCCAAATTCATCCAATTCCAACAGCCATAGACTCCTCAGGATTTCCTTTATTTGCATCTTCTCGACCAGAAAGCTAAGAAACCCTGGCGCACAAAGGGAAAAGTGAATCAGTGACACCTTCCAAAATGTGAAGGGAAATTTGAAGTCTCCAATAAAGAATGGTTGAAGCTGGAGCACACGACCTTCAGCCAATGTTCAGCTCAATAATGGCATATTCTGTTTCAGCTGCCCACTGAAAGAAATGTTTGTTCTTTTAGTTTGCATCAACAACTATTTACATCAATGTCAAAGGCAAAATGACATTGGCATCAGGCACAGATAAACATTGAATTAAACGCTGGGTATCCACTTACAAAAACAAAATCTCAGGTAATTGTTTCAAACCTTTCCATAAATATAATCAACAGAATTAAAAAAACATGTGCACAAGTGATAGGAGCAGAATTAGGCCATTCAGCCCCTCAAGTCTCCTCCCCCATTCAATCATGGCTGATCTATCTTTTCCTCTCAACCCCACTCTCCTGCCTTTTCCCCATAGCCCCCAGCACCCGTACTAATCAAACCAGTGAAACAGCTCATGGCCCGAATGGTCCTTTTATAATTTGCACCTCGAGAAGCTTATTGGAAATCTATTTGGAGATGCAAGGAACTGCCGATGTTGAAATCCAGAACAAAATAACAATGTGCTCAATGGGTCAGGCAGCATCTGTAGAGGGAATGAACAGTCGACGTTTCAGTCTGAAGAGTACCGAACCAAAACGACTGTCCATTCCCTCCACCAGATGCTAGCTGACCCATTAAGTTCTTCCAGTATTTTGTGCTTTGTTGGGAATCCATTTGTTTTTGTGCATGCCTGGCCCTTTCCACATTAAATTCGGAGGGCATTGGGCTAAATAGGGTGATCGAAGGTCGTCATGGACTCAATGGGCCTAAGGGCCTATTTCCATACTGTATCAATGGTAGCATCGCAACATTTAAGAAACATTCAGACAGGTACATGATAGCACAGGCATATGGGCCAAACGCAGGCAGGCCCATATTGGTCGGTGTGGGCAAGTTGGGCCGAAGGACCTGTTTCCACGCCGTATGACTATCTCTAAACTAAACATCTCTAAATGCTTCATGGACATCTAAATAATTTAAGATATTATAGTAATTCATTATTTATTCTCAACGAAATAGCTACCTGATAATTTCCTTTAGTAATGTTGACTTCAGGAAAATAAAGTACAAGACACCAAAGATAATGTAAAAACAAACTGCAGATGCTTGTTAATACACAAAAAGGACACAAAGTGCTGGAGTAACTCAGCAGGCCAAGTAGCATCTCTGGAGAACATGGATAGGTGACGTTTCCGGTTGAGTCTCTTCTTCAAACGGATTGTGGGTGGTGGGGGGGGGGGAAGAAGAAAGCTGGAAAAGGGGAGAGGCAGGACAAAGCGCGGCAATAGATCGAAGCAGGTGGGGGGGGGATTTTTTGATATTCATTGTTCTATGCCAAAATATTAACACAAAATATCTATATTCATCCAGGAGAGTCAACAGGGCCACAGTTTAACGTTTCGCCTGAAACACAGTTTACCTGTAAATTCTACGGTGCAATACTTTTCAGGAACTGATTGCTACATTGGAGAATCAATCTACATCGATGCTTCTCAGGTTTCTTTTAGTCAGGGTGGTGAACCTGTGGGAATTTACGGACGGCTGTGGAAGTCAAGTCTTTAGGTATTTTTAAAGCAAAGATTGACAGGTTCTTGATTAATAATTGTGCCAAAGGTTATGGGGAGAACAGGGTTGAGAGGGAAAGATAGATCAGCCATGATGGAATGGCAGAGTAGACTTGATGGGCCAAATTGACCCAATTCGTCAGCTATCCTAGGCTGAGAAAGCTCATTTGCACTGGGAGGGTCCAGCAATGGTCACTCTTTAGACTTGAGATATAGCCTGGAAACAGGCCCTTCGGCCCACCGGGTCCATGCTGACCAGCAATCGTCCCATACACTAACATTATCCTATGCACACACTAGGAACAATTTAAAAATTTACCGAAGCCGATTAACCTTCATGTCTTGAGTGTTGGAGGAAACCAGAGCACCCAGAGAAAATCCACACAGGTCACGGGACCCTTAGTCAGGATTGAATCAGGCTCTGGTGCTGTAAGGCAGCAACTCAGCCGCTGTGCCACCCAACGAAATCCTGGTACAACGTGATACAAGTTTTTCCACAATGTGCTGAAATGTCTGTTCCAAGTTATCAAGCCTTTAACAGTACTTGCTTGAAAATTATGTGGAGGCACATGGGCAACACATTCAAATGTGTCCAGTTGAATTACTGGAGAAAGCAATGAACCAGAAATAGGCATTTAAGGAAACTAAAAGTGGAGTTCTGCAATGGATTTTCCAAGCATTTTTGGAAAAAAAAGACTACCCTTCAAACACATGGTGCCATTTGTCATTAGTATACAGTGTTTCAATCCACTTTATCTAGACCAAGGTTCACTTATCTTGGCGATTATGCCTTAATGGCTCAACAAGGATCCTATTGTATCCGAAACACAATGCCCCACTTCACTGGCAGCGTGCAAGTGGCCTTGAATCATATCTAGCACCTATTACTGTGTGCTCTCATGTAGGAAAGATGTGCAAAGCCACATTTTTTTTTTGAAAAGCAAAGATTTTTTGCTGATCTTTCCCCTCATTTCTTTGCAGTAAATGCGAGGAAATGAAAGATATAAATTATCAATGGAAGAGATCACCTTGCTCATCACAGGAAGTTAAATTTAAGGACAGTAAATTAAAGATATCACAAATTATCATTCCAACTTGTATCTGACATTGGAATGCTATTCTACCACATTATAAAGTTACCTTAAATACTGCCCTTTTCATCAAGAGGAACACAGTGGTACAGCTGTAGCGTTGCCACCTTATGGCACCAGAGACCCGGGTTTGATGCTGATTACGGGTGCTGATGTACGCAGTTTGCACCTTCTCCATGTGGGTTTTCTCCGGGTGCTCCGGTTTCCTCCCACACTCCAGAGACGTACAGCTTTGTAGTTTAATTGGCTTCAACAAAATTGTAAATCGTCCCTAGTGTGTAGGATAGTGCTAGTGTATGGAGTGATCACAATAGACAAGACAATAGACAATAGACAATAGGTGCAGGAGGAGGCCATTCGGCCCTTCGAGCCAGCACCGCCATTCAATGTGATCATGGCTGATCATTATCAATCAGTACCCCGTTCCTGCCTTCTCCCCATACCCCCACCACTATCCTTAAGAGCTCCATCTAGCTCTCTCTTGAATGCATTCAGAGAATTGGCCTCGACTGCCCTCTGAGGCAAATAATTCCACAGATTCACAACTCTCTGACTGAAAACGTTTTTCCTCATCTCAGTACTAAATGGCCTACCCCTTATTCTTAAACTGTGGCCCCTTGTTCTGGACTCCCCCAACATTGGGAACATGTTTCCTGCCTCTAACGTGTCCAACCCCTTAATAATCTCATACGTTTCGATAAGATCTCTCATCCTTCTAAATTCCAGTGTATACAAGCCAAGTCGCTCCAGTCTTTCAACATATGATAGTCCCGCCATTCCGGGAATTAACCTAGTAAACCTACGCTGCACGCCCTCAATAGCAATTTCGGGTTGGCGTGGACTCGGTGGGTCGAAGGACCAGTTGAGTTCAGCAGCAGTTTGTTTTGTGATGGAAGAGAAAACATTTGGCCTCCAAACAGAGGAGAAAAAATATATATTTCACTTCTCAAACAAAAGGATGGCGAGTATTCTATTGCAGCGTTTCTTTGCGATGGGGTGTGCTGCTGGACATCCTCCAAAAGGTGTAGTTATTATTTCATATTCCAGCCATGTTTCACGCATGTTTATTAATTGTGCATTTTTTGGCACCTTCGTGTAAAAATAAATTGCGTTATTCTATGAATAAGATTCTGAAATACTTCATATTTAAACTGAATAATAGATAAGATAGTAGCATTTAAGATGCTTTTAGATGGGCACATGGGTATGTAGGGAATGGATCACATGCAGGCAAAGGACATTAATTATGTTACAAAATTATGTTACAAAACTATGTCCTGTAATTATGTTACAAAACTATAAAGTCACCAGAGATCAGTACGGCACCCTCTTCATAAACCTGTCCTTGCCTCTAACGCCTGAAGCACCACTTTAAATGCAGCAGAATAGTGTGGACACGTGGCATGCTGCTGCTTCTTTTGATTCTTGCTGGCTCTTTTTTCTCTCAAAGGACTTCTGCTGCCATCTCTACATTTATATATTTCACTGTACCTTAATTGGAACATGTGCTGATAAACTTACCTTTGAACCTTAGATATGAAAAAGAACATGATAGCGCTTCCTAACAAGGTCAGAGGGCAGGGATGTCATCCGTGCTTGGACATTCCCAACCAACTGGTGGTGTGGAAGCAACTGCGAAGATACCACCTGTCTTGATCACACAAAATGTCAACCTTAGCCCAGCGATGCCAATTGTGCCTCAGAATTTGAGTGGCACAGCGGTAGAGTTGCTGCCTCATGGTCCTAGCGACCCAGGTTCGATCCCGACTGCGGTTGCTGCCTGTACAGAGTTTGTGTGTGCTCCCTGTGACCATATGGGGTTTCTCCAGGTGCTCTAGTTTCCTCCCACGCTCCAAAGATGTGCAAGTTTGTAGGCTAATTGGCTTCTGTAAATTGCCCCTAGTGTGTAGGGTAGAACTAATGTTGGTTGGTGCGGACTTGGTGGGCCAAAGGGCCCATTACTTCACTACATCACTAAACTAAACTAGATTGCAAAATTGTGAGTTTAACTCCAATGTAGATACTTGAGCACACAATCGATGCAGTAGTGAGGAGGGATTTCCTGCTACATTTCATCTGAGATGTTGAACTATTAAATTACTTTTTACTAACACAGATCTGGCAGATGGAAAATATGGATGTGGATACAAGGAACAGCAAATGCTGGCTTACTAAAAAGACACAAAGTGTAGGAGAATGATCAGCCATGATCACATTGAATGGTGGTGCTGGCTCGAAGGGCCAAATGACTATTGACATTCCTGCACCTATTGTCTATTGAGTAACACAGCAGGTCAGACAGTATCTCTGGAGAACATGGATAGATGACGTTTTGGTTCAGGGCCCAACTTCAGAAGAAAAGTATTAGAATTTCCCCCGAGTACTCGGGCCTTCTCCCCATACCCCCTGACTCCTCTATCCTTAAGAGCTCTATCTAGCTCTCTCTTGAATGCATTCAGAGAATTGGCCTCCACTGCCCTCTGAGGCAGAGAATTCCACAGATTCACAACTCTCTGACTGAAAAAGTTTTTCCTCATCTCAGTTCTAAATGGCCTCCCCCTTATTCTTAAACTGTGGCCCCTGACTCCTCCCCTCTCTCTCCCACTCTTCCCCCCTCCCCCTCTCTCTCCGCTCACTTGTCCCCCTCTCACCCCACACTCCTCCCATCTAACCCTACAAACCTCTCCCAACGAAGGGATTTCCAGGTGTCCCTGCTTCAAAGGGCAGCCAGCATTATCAGAGACTCGCAACACGCTGGCCACATACATATTTCACCCGTGCCATCGGGTGGAAGGTACGGGAACCTTTAAACTATAATGTCCAAGTTTAGGAACAGCTTCTTTCCAATAGCCACCATCTTATTAAACACTAAAACTTTTTTCTCACGTTTATTTTATAGTTTACACGACAATATGTTTACAATTCTCCCTGGGAAATATGATAATGAACCACTCTTGACACTTGACTCTTGACTCTCTCTCCCACTCCACCTCTCTCGGCACACCCCCTCTCTCCCCACACATCCCACTCTCTCCCCACTCTCCTCCTTCTCTCTCCCCACACACTCCGACTCTCTTCCCACACTTTTGTGTCTCCCCTTACGTCGCTTCTCTCTCCCTACACTCCACTCTCTCTCTATCCATACACTCCTCTGTATTGCTCCCACGCACCTCCCCACTCTCTCCCCAATCCCCCTCTAACTCCCCTCTGCTCCGGCCCTTTGGCTCTCCACGGCGCTCTCTCCCCAACCAACCGTTCCTATTCCCTATCGAAGGTATTGATTCACAAAATGCTGGGGTAACTCAGCAGGTCAGGCAGCATCTCGGGAGAGAAGGAATGGGTGACGTTTCGGGTCGAGACCCTTCTTCAGACCCGAAACGTCACCCATTCCTTCTCTCCCGAGATGCGGCCTGGCCTGCTGAGTTACTCCAGCATTTGTGACTAAATACCTTCGATTTCTACCAGCATCTGCAGTTATAGAGAATAGACAATAGACAATAGGTGCAGGAGTAGGCCATTCGGCCCTTCGAGCCAGCACCGCCATTCAATGTGATCATGGCTGATCATTCACAATCCCTCCATCCCTCCTCCCACTCACCTCACCCTGCCACCCTGATCCGGTTTGGTAACCCTGCTGTACGAAGGATGTCATTAAGGTGCAATGAGTGCAGAGAAGATTTTCGAGCATGATGCCAGGTTAAAGAGGTTACAGAGGCTACTTAATTCCCTGGAGGGCAGCGGGCTGAGCCGTGATCTTGTAGATGTACATAAGGGTATAGAAAGGGTAGATGCAGATTCTCTTGCATGGAGTAACGTAATCAAGGATCAGAGGGCAAAGGTTTAAAGCGAGAGGAAAAAGATTTCACGACGACATAATGGGCAACATCTTCACTCAAATTGTGGTAAATATATAGATGGAGCTGCCAAAAGAGGACGTTGAGCGGAGAAATACCAATACTTAAAAAGCATTCGGACAGGTACATAGTTCAGAGGGATAATTAACAAAAGCGAGCATTTGAGACAAATGTAGATGGAGCAATTTGGATGGCACAGACGAGTTGGTCTAAAGTGCCTCTTTCTATGTTGAATGAATCTTTTACCCGTGGTAGAGTAAAAAATAAGTTTGGGGAAAACTGCGGGAGTTATTTCATCCAGAAGTGTTTAAAATGCTGCCTCAAATGGCGGTGCTGACATGTATTTTCGTAACAGGAGAACTTGATTCGCCTGAGCATAAAATGTCAGGGCCAAACGTTGATTCCACCGGTCGTCTCTCCCCCCACTTTTCTGGCCATCTCTCCCCACAACCCGAGCACCGGCCCTTTCTCTCCACACTCAGCCGTGCATCTCACTCCCCACTCTGGTTCGCCTTCCCACTTTCCGCACTCCTTTCCCCTCCTTTCTCACTTTCTTACTCTCTATTTATGTGGATAAATGTGAGGTTATCCACTTCGGCGGCAAGAACAGGAAAGCAGAGTATTACCTGAATGGTGGCCAATTAGGAAAAGGGGAGATGCAACGTGACCTGTGTGTCATGGTGCACCAGTCATTGAAAGCAAGCGTGCAGGTGAAGCAGGCAGTGAAGAAAGCGAATGGTATGTTGGCATTCATAGCAAGAGGATTTGAGTATAGGAGCAGGAAGGTTCTGCTGCAGTTGTACAGGGCCTTGGTGAGACCACACCTGGAGTATTGTGTGCAGTTTTTGTCTCCTAATCTGAGGAAAGACATTCTAGCCTTAGAGGGAGTACAGAGAAGGTTCACCAGATTAATCCCTGGGATGGCAGGACTTTCATATGAAGAAAGACTGGATAGACTCGGCTTGTACTCGCTGGAATTTAGAAGACTGAGGGGGGATCTTATAGAAACATATAAAATTCTTAAGGGGTTGGAGAGGCTAGATGCGGGAAGATTGTTCCCGATGTTGGGCAAGTCCAGAACCAGGGGTCACAGCTTAAGGATAAGGGGGAAGTCTTTTAGGACCGAGATGAGAAAACATTTCTTCACACAGAGAGTGGCGAGTCTGTGGAATTCTCTGCCACAGAAGGTAGTTGAGGCCAGTTCATTGGCTATATTTAAGAGGGAGTTAGATGTGGCCCTTGTGGCTAAAGGGATCAGGGGGTATGGAGAGAAGGCAGGTACAGGTTACTGAGCTGGATGATCAGCCATGATCATATTGAATGGCGATGCGTACAGGCTCGAAGGGCCGAATGGCCTATTCCTGCACCTATTGTCTACTGTCTATTGCCATACCCATATTCCATCTGTCTCATCCCAACATCCCCAGCCCTGCCTCCCCCCATTCGTCCGGACCACACATCCGACCCCCTCTCCCCACATCCTGTCACTTTCCCCAAACCTTCGGCCATCCATGTCCCCACTCCTTTGTTGCACTTTGTTGCACTCTCATTCTTCCGCCTCCATCTCTCCCCCCTCTTCCGGTGTTCCACTCACCTCCCCCACCGCATTCCACAGGCTCTATCTTCGCACATCTCATCATACGCTCTATCCCCTTTTCTCCATTTCCATACATATCTGGAACGCTGTCCCTCACTCATCCAACCCTTCAACCCCTCTCCTCCTGCTCACACACTCCGTCCGCCCCTGCAACCAGCTCATCGGACCCCTTCCTCTCTACTCTTTCACCCTCTTCTCGTTTCAATCCCCCGTTCTCGCTCCGCACTATTGCGATCCTCTTTCCCCCAATCCCACACATCTCAAGCCTCTGCCCCACAGCTCCGGTTCACCATCTCTGAAACTCTCAATGTGTATCGCTACCACACGTTTCCATTCCTCTCAACGCCCATTGCTCGGGTCCCCTCTCACCATTCCATGCCTCTCCAAACCCCTTATCCCCCACCCACTGTTCTACCTTCTCTCCTCGATCTCCCTCCAAACGTCTGAATGTCCATTTGCCAGCTCCTCTCATGATCCCTTCCAGTCTTCTGGCACTCTCTCCTACCACTCCCTTGGCCTTCTCCCTCCTTACTGCTCCGGCCCTCTATCTATGCTCTCCTCCTCCCTCCGCCCTCCCATTTGCACAGTTCCGTTTCCCCTCCTGCACTCACCCTCTTCACACTAAAGCACTCCATCATTGCCCTCCTCTCCCTCTCTCATGATCAAATCACTACCTCTCATCACTCCCCGTATTTCCCCAACAAACTGTTATTTCTCTCCCCACCACCTCTGCCTCTCAAATCCTCTCACCGCTTCCTCTCTCCCCTCCTCCTCTCACTCTCCCACCACACCGTTCCCTATTTACCCCTCACGTCACTCCTACCACATCACAACGCTCCCTATTTGCCCTCCTCCCCATAGCTTTTCAGCTGGGCAGCTGGATAATCCACAATGACCAGAAAATATGCTTCGGAGAAACTACCGCAAGAACTGCTTCTACGAAAGAGTGACAAGCTGAGGATCCACAAGTTACCTGTTTGTGCACAGACTCAGCAGAAGCACTGGCATCCCGCGGCAGGTGGGAGGGGCGACAATGGCTGGACGTGAGAGGTGCGAACTGTCTAACTTTGCAAATAAACAGATGAAACAGCAGCCGCCGAATTGACGTTGTCGGATTGCCGAGGTCGACCCTTGGGTCTGGGCTTAAAATTAGGCGAATCGCCCTCAGGAGGAAGATCGGACAGTGCTCCCTGGGAGAATGTTGGCCTTCGTAACAATAGGAGTTGAGTATCGGAGCAAAGAGGTCCTTCTGCAGTTGTACAGGGCCCTAGTGAGACGGCACCTGGAGTACTGTGTGCAATTCTGGTCTCCAAATTTGAGGAAGGATATTCTTGCTATTGAGGGCGTGCAGCGTAGGGTTACTAGGTTAATTCCCGGAATGGCGGGACTGTCATATGTTGAAAGACTGGCGCGACTAGGCTTGTATACACTGGAATTTAGAAGGATGACAGGAGATCTTATCGAAACGTATAAGATTATTAAGGGGTTGGACACTTTAGAGGCGGGAAACATGTTCCCAATGTTGGGGGAGTCCAGAACAAGGGGCCACAGTTTAAGAATAATGGGTAGGCCACTTAGAACAGAGATGATTGAGAATGATCAGCCACGATCACATTGAATGGCGCTGCGTACAGGCTCGAAGGGCCGAAGGGCCTCCTCCTGCACCTATTGTCTATTGTCTATTGTAACGATGCCGCTGCCAATTTTCATCCCTCAGTCTCACATGGAAAAATACAGTTTCCGGAATTCCTCAATCAATACCCTGAATAGATTATAACCTGTCACATCGGTGATTTCACTTGGCTGATGTAATCTGTTTGTCATTATTTTCAAAATCTCTATTTTTAACTCTGTTGAATTTTCAGTGTCCCAGCGGAAATGATAAATGGTATAAAATCTTCGGAAATGTTCTTCAGCAGCATTCTGTTCGAGTGTTTACCGGTGCATAAGGAGACGCATTGCTGGCACAAACATACTTGGAGGAGGAGCCAGCGCTGCCCTCGCAGCTGCGGCTTGCCTGCAGTCCGTCTGTCTTTTGTGTTTTTTTGTTGTTTTTGTATGAATTGTAGTTTTAATATGGTGTAGTGTTTGTATGTTATGTGGGAGGAAACGGGAACTGTAAAATTCACTCTCCCGAACGGAGACGCGACCTTTGTTTCTCTGTCGTGTCTCCGTTCCCGCTGCGGCCTACCACCGGCCATGCACCTGGGACAACCTGGGGCTCTGTTTCGCAGAGCCCGCGGCCCGGATGCTGCGGGAGCGGCTGCGACTCGTCTCCGGAGGCTACTCCGGCCGCGGGCCGCGTGGATGTCGGAAGCCCGCAGGCCCCTGGGCGGGGGCCGACATCGGGACCTCCGGCAGCGGCAGCGACAACGTCTTCGCCCGCCCCGAATCGCGGGGCTTGGGTCGGCCCGCCGCGGACCTTTCACCGTCCGGCGCGGCCTGGAATAGGCGGGGGCTTCAATGTCAGGAGCCCCGACCGCCCTGACATGGCAAGTTTACCAGCCTGACCACGGGGGAAAACGGCAGGGAAGAGAAAAAGACATTCTGGCCTTCCATCACAGTGAGGAGGGACTGGAGGAGACTCACTGTGATGGATGTTTCTTTTGTTTGGTGTTAGTTTATGATTGTATGTGTTATTGCATTTTTATTGATTATTCTTATTGGTCTTATTGTTGAACTGCGGGTAATGTTTCATTTCACTACACATTTATGTGTATGTGACAAATAAACGACTATTGACTATTGAAATGTATTGGCAATATATGAACGTGGAGAAAATTGTGTACGTAATTATTGCGGTTATCGGAGTCCCTGGTAAGTGAGCAGAGCAATCAAGTCTTATAACGCTTTGTGTTAACCGGTGTTGACCTAAAACTGATTGTTTTACAAGTTTTCCAACTGCAGGTCATTGCATATGAATTACTCAGTGATATCAATCCTCTCACTTATGTTTTACATTGTAACGTCCACTCTGCCTGAGATGACACACGATCCTGTGGGCACATTTCACAATGGAGTCTGTCTAGTCCGATTTCACTGTCTATTGGTTAATAATTGGATTGATCACCTGAACTAAGTGCCCTGGATCAACCTGAGTTTATTGTTAACGAAGTGAACATGCCGTGGGATGAATCCGTTAACGGTCCCACGGCTGCGGGATTCTAGGTTGTCCCTGTGTTCCCTCTGGAACCCTTCTGGTCCTCATCAGATGACGAATTCCCAGTCCTAGTTGAACATTGCCCGTCACGGTAAAGTCTGTGAAACCAGCCTTATCAGGGACCGTGAACCGGATTAAGTATAGACCGCACCATTTGCCTTTTGTGGCGGGTGGTTGCTCGTTTTTCTCGCCGACCTTTAACGCGCACTTCGCCTTATTTCTTCTCCATTGGAGCAGGCATGTAGGGAGTCTGATCTGACGTTGTTAAACTTGCAGCAACGCGCTGACTCCAACACTTTTGCCCATCAGCTGAAGGTTGAGACGGTGTACATCCCCGGAAAACGTGTTCAGTAATGTCCAGTGCCCGTTTCCTTCACTTTCTGCAGTGAATTGCGTGGCGATTGTGATCTTGTCCCGGAGAAAGTGCGGCATCTCCAGCTGCACCACTCATTATTTGCTGGCCATGGCAGCGGCCGATCTACTAGTCCTGATCACCGAGGTCATTTTGTATTGGATCAGAGCTCGCTACTTTTACTGGAGTTTTCTGTCCATCACCCCTGTGTGTAGTATTATCGAAGTACTGACGTTTGCAGCTACGGACTGTTCTGTATGGTTCACCGTCACTTTCACCTTTGATCGGTTTGTCGCCATTTGTTGCCAGAACCTGAAAACAAAATATTGCACCGGGAAAACTGCGGCTGCGGTTCCCGCAACAGCCGGTGTTCTGCTCTGTCTGAAAAACGTTCCCCGCTATTTCAGAGTGGAACCCCGGAGAATCATCAACAATGTCCCGTGGGGCTGTGACATGAGAGGGAGTTATTACACTGACCCCGGGTGGGTGGCGTTTGATTGGCTTGACACGGTTTTAACTCCGATCCTCCCTTTCACTGTAATCCTGACGCTCAACGCTCTGACAGTCCGGCACATTTTAGTGGCCAGTCGGGTCCGAAAGGGGCTGAGGGGTCAGAGCAAGGGGGAGAAGCGCAGTGACACGGAGATGGAGAGCAGGAAGAGGTCTGCGATTTTGCTCTTCTCCACCTCCGGCAGCTTCATCCTCCTGTGGTTGACGTTTGTTGTAAACTTCGTCGGTTATCAGATCACGGGAACTGGAAAGGACAAGAGTGTTTCTGAATGGATATTTCACGACATCGGATATTTGCTGAGGAATCTCAGCTGCTGCACCAACACGTTTATTTACGTGGCGACACAGTCCTATTTTAGGGAGCAGGTGAAGAGAGCAGTGAAATATCCTGTCACCTCATTGCTCCGGCTCATTAATAAATGCGCGCCCTGAGCACATTCCATAGGCAGCCGCCTTGAGCACGTTCCATCTCCTGACCTGTCTGCTGTGCCCTTAGACAATAGACAATAGACAATAGGTGCAGGAGGAGGCCATTCGGCCCTTCGAGCCTGTACGCACCGCCATTCAATGTGATCATGGCTGATCATTCTCAATCACTACCCCGTACCTGCCTTCTCCCCACACCCCCTGACTCCGCTATCCTTAAGAACTCTATCTAGCTCTCTCTTGAATGCATTCAGAGAATTGGCCACCACTGCCTTCTGAGGCAGAGAATTCCACAGATTCACAACCCTCTGACTGAAAAAGTTTTTCCTCATCTCAGTTCTAAATGGCCTACCCCTTATTCTTAAAATGTGGTCCCTTGTTCTGGACTCCCCCAACAGCGTGTCCAACCCCTTAATAATCTTATACGTTTCGATAAGATCTCCTCTCGTCCTTCTAAATTCCAGTTAATACAAGCCTAGTCGCTCCAGTCTTTCAACATTTGAAAGTACCGCCATTCCGGGAATTAACCTAGTAAACCTACGCTGCACGCCCTCAATAGCAAGAATATCCTTCCTCAAAGTTGGAGACCAAAACTGCACACAGTACTCCAGGTGCGGTCTCACTAGGGCCCTGTACAACTGCACAAGGACCTCTTTGCTCCTATACTCAACTCGTCTTGTTACGAAGGCCAACATTCCATTGGCTTTCTTCAGTGCCTGCTGTACCTGCATGCTTCCTTTCAGTGACTGATGCACTAGGACACCCAGATCACGTTGTACGTCCCCTTTTCCTAACTTGACACCATTCAGATAATAATCTGCCTTCCTATTCTTACCACCAAAGTGGATAACCTCACACTTATCCACATTAAACATCCCCATTTTTTCAGCAAAAGGGATAATGTTTCAAACTCCATCATATCCAGCTCTCTACCTCGTGTTGTTTGTATAATTTCCTTAGATCCGCTTCAACCAGCAACGGAATCCCAATTTCGAGGAAACGACTCTGGGCCTCTGGTGTCTAGTGTGAAGATGGACTGAGCGACCTTTCGCGGAAGGTTGAGGAAATTGTTCAACAGATCACCATCCACACCAACGCAGCCATCAACTAACTTCACATCAAATTGCACGCGGTATCGGGAAGACCGTACAAACTCCGGACAGACAGCACCCGTAGCAAGGAGCGAACCCGGGGCCTATGGCGCTGTAAAGCTGCCTGTCTTTGAGTGCAGCTCGGGCAAAGTACATAACTTCAAGCTCATCAAAGGAAGGAAGGTTAGGAGTAAGTGTGGGGATTGGCTGAACAATTAGATTGGAAGATTGGTAAATTGAACAATTAGTCAATTTAGCATCTGATATAAGCAAGGCTTGCTCAAGGGGTGCGGCCCCGTCGAGGGAGTCCCCTGTGAGAAAAGTGCATGTCTTTGGCTGTGAGTCTTCGGCGAGGAGGCTGAGGGAGGACGCCACACCAAACGCTGGAGAGGGTGAGATGCAAGAAGGAAATGCCAAGAAAGCTTATTTAGTGTGAAGCTTGCAGGATGTGGGAGGTCAGGGACACTGCTGGTGCCTCTGGCTGCTACAAGTGTGAGCAGTGTATCCAGGTACAGCTCCTGAAGGACCTTCTTGGGAACTGGAGAAGCGAGTGGATGACCTCAGGTCCGTCCGAGAAACTGAGTCGTTCCTCGACAAGTCCTACAGTAAGATTGGTACACCAAAGGTACTGGAAGAGAGAAGTTGGGCGACGGTGAGAAAGGGAAGGAAACTTGGAGTGCAAAGGTCCCCGGGTGTTGTGCCTCTGGAGAACAGGTTCACCCACTTGGAAGCTGTCGGGGAAGAAGACGTTGCCACACTGAGCGGCAGACTGGCCTGCGAAGCAAAAAGTGCTGTTGAGCCAAAACCAAAGAGGCCGACGTCAGGCAACGCCGTGGTAGTAGGAGACTCCATTGTGAGAGGCATGGATAGGGGTTTCTGCAGCAACAGGCGGGATTTGAGGATGGTTTGCTGCCTCCCTGGTGCCAGGATCCCGGATGTCACGGACAGAGTGCAGGAAATCCTCAAGGGCGAAGGTGAACAGCCGGACGTGGTAGTGCATGTCGGCACAAACGATGTCGGAAAGAAGGGGATGAATATTCAGCAGCGTGACTTGAGAGAGCTCGGAAAAATGCTGAAAAGCAGGACCTCCAGGGTAGTTATCTCCGGTTTGCTTCCAGTTCCTCGTGCTGGCGAGAGGAGGAACAGGGAGATACAGGACGTGAATTTGTGGCTGAGGAAATGGTGCAGGGGGCAGGGATTTAGATTCTTAGATCACTGGGATCTGTTTGGGGTAAGGGGGAATTGTAAAAAAAGGGACGGATTGCACCTTAACAGGTGGGGGACCAATATTCTGGCAGGCAGGTTTTCCACTGCTGCACGGGTGGTTTTAAACTAAATAAGGGGGGGGGTGTCAAATAGGATAGTCAAGAATGGAGTTAAAGGGAAAGAGAGTAAATGGATAATGACCCCAAAATTAACGGAAGCGAAAGCTCACAAAGGGATAGGAAAGTATGGCCAAGTGTAATAGGGATCGATGTGAAGGGTGAGATGAGTAAGGAATTAAATGTATTGTATATGAATACGCGAAGTATAAGAAGTAAAGTAGATGAACTTGAGGCTCAGTTAGAGGTTGGTAGATATGACATTATGGGGATTACAGAGACGTGGCTGCAGGAGGATCTGGCCTGGGAAATTAATATTCAGGGTTATACATCCTATAGAAAGGACAGGCATGTGGGCAGAGGCGGTGGAATAGCTCTGCTGGTGAGGAATGAAATTCAGTCCCTTGCGAGGGAAGACAGAGGGAGGGATGAGGTAGAGTCACTGTGGATTGAATTGAGGAATTGTAAAGGCAAGAAGACATTAATTGGTGTTATCTACAGACCCCCAAATAGTAGCCCGGATGCAGGGTGTAAGATGCAGCAGGAGTTAAAACTGGCATGTAAGAAAGGTAATGCCACTGTGGTGATGGGCGATTTCAATATGCAGGTAGACTGGGAAAATCAGGTTGGTTCTGGACCCCAAGAAAGAGAGTTTGTAGAGTGCGTCCGAGATGGATTCTTAGAGCAGCTTGTAATGGAGTCTACCAGAGAAAGGGCAATTCTGGATTTAGTGTTGTCCAATGAACCAGATTTGATAAAGAGAACTCGAGGTAAAGGAACCGATTGGAGGTAGTGATCATAATATGTTTAGTTTTAATCTGCAACTTGAGAAGAACAAGTTTAAATCGGATGTGTCAATGATGCAGTTGAACAAAGGGGACTATGAAGGCGTGAGAGAGGAGCTGGCCAAGGTAGACTGGAAAGGGATCCTAGCAGGAATGACGGTGGAACAGCAATGGTAGGAATTTGTGGGCATAATCCGGAAGATGCATGATCATTTCATTCCAAAAAAAGAAGAAAGAGGCAACCGTGGCTGACAAGGGAAGTTGGGGATGGAATAAAACTAGAAGAAAAGATGTATAAGACAGCAAAGAGTAGCCGGAAGCCAGAGAATTGGGAAATTTTCATGGGACAACAGAAGATAACAAAACGGGCAATACGGGTTGAAAAATGAAGTACGAGGGGAAGCTGGCCAAGAATATAAAGAAGGACGGTAAAAGCTTTAAATATGTTAAGGGAAAAAGAGTAGCAAAGTCAAATGTGGGTCCATTGAAGGGTGAAATTATTATGGGTAACAAGGAAAGTCAGAAGAGTTGAACAGGTACTTCGGATCTGTCTTCACTCAGGAAGACGCAAAATCTCCCAGATGTACTGGAGGACAGAGGATCTAGGGGGGTAGAGGAACTGAAATAAATTTTCATTAGACGAGAAATAGTATTGGGTAAACTAATGGGACCGAAGGATGATAAATCCACTGGGCCTGAAGGTCTGCATCCCAGGGTCGTCAGGGAGGTGGCTCTAGAAATAGTGAACGCATTGGTGATAATTTTCCAATGTTCAATAGATTCAGGATCAGTTCCTATGAATTGGAGGATAGCCAATGTTATCCCACTTTTCAAGTAAGGAGAGAGAGAGAAAACGGGGAATTACAGACCAGTTACCCTGACTTCGGTGGTGGGAAAGATGCTGGAGTCAATTATTAAAGAGGTAATAACGATGCATTTGGATAGCTGTAAAAGAATAACTCCAAGTCAGCATGGATTTATGAAAGGGAAATTATGCTTGACTAATCTTTTGGAATTTTTTGAGGATGTGACAAGTAAAATGGATGTACAGAGGATGTCTTGTATCTAGAGATTCAGAAAGTCTTGATAGGGTTTCGCACGGGAGATTGGCGACTAAAATTAGAGCACATGGTATTGGGGGTAGGCTGTTGACATGGATTGAAAATTGGTTGGCAGACAGGAAGCAAAGAGTAGGAGTAAACGGGTCCTTTCAGAATGGCAGGCAGTGGCGAGTGGAGTGCCGCAAGGCTCGGTGTTGGGGTCGCAACTGTTTACCTTATATATTAAATGATTTGGAAGAGGGAATTTGAAGCAACACTAGCAAGTTTGCGGATGACACAAAGCTGGGTGGCAGTGTGAACTGTGAAGAGGATGTGAGGAGGTTGCAGGGTGATGTGGACAGGTTGAGTGAGTGGGCAGATGCGTCGCAGATGCAGTATAATATAGATAATTGTGAGGTTATCCACTTTGGCGGCAATAACAATTATTATCTCAATTGCATTAGGTTAGGTAAGGGGGATGTGCAGCGATACATGTGTGTCCTTGTACACCAGTCACTGAAAGTTGGTGTGCAGGTACAGCAGGCAGTGAAGAAAGCTAATGGAATGTTGGCCTGCATAACAAGAGGATTTCAGTATAGGAGTAAAGAGTTCCTTCTGCAGTTGTATAGGGCCCAGGTAAGACCACGTCTGGAGTATTGTGTACAGTTTTGTTCTCCTAATTTGAGGAAGGACATCCTTGTAATTGAGGCAGTGCATCGTCGGTTCATGCGATTGATCCCTGAGATGGCGGAGTAGTCATATGAGGAAAGATTGAAAAGACTAGAAACATAGAACCATAGAAAATAGGTTCCGGAGGAGGCCATTTGACCCTTTGAGCCAGCACCGCCATTCACTGCGATCATGGCTGATCGTCCCCAATCAATAACCCGTGCCTGTTGCCCATATCCCTTGATTCCACTAGCCCCTTGAGCTCTATCTAACTCTCTGTGGCAGATAATTCCACAAATTCACTAGGATTGTATTCACTGGAGTTTAGAAGGATGAGAGGGGATCTTATAGAAACATATAAAATTATAAAAGGACTGGACATGCTAGATGCAGGAAAAATCTTCCCAATGTTGGGCGAGTCCAGAACCAGGGGCCACAGTCTTAGAATAAAGAGGAGCCCATTTAAAACTGAGATGAGAAAAACCTTTTTCACCCAGAGAGTTGTGAATTTGTGGAATTCTCTGCTGCAGAGGGAAGTGGAAGCCAAATCACTGGATGGATTTAAGAGAGAGATAGATGGAGCTCCTGCGGCTAGTGGAATCAAGGGATATGGGGAGAAGTCAGGCACGGGTTATTGATTGGGGACGATCAGCCATGATCACAATAAATGGCGGTGCTGGCTCGAAGGGCCGAAGGGCCTCCTCCTGCATCTATTTTCTATGTTTCTATGTTTCTATGTTTCGGTCCTAACATCGGGAATCATATCTTGGAGATTTAAAACTGTATTGGTTCTAGAACATCTCCTTCCCCACAGCCACGCTGCAATCTCTGAACTCTATGCGCGTGTGTGCGCGTCTGTGCGTGTCTGTGCGTGTCTGTGCGTGCGTGTGCGTGCGTGTGCGTGTGCGTGCGCGTGTGTGCGCGCCTGTATGTGCCTGTGCGCGCGTCTGTGCGCGTGTCTGTGGGTGTGCGTGTGTGTGCGCGTGTGCGCGCGTATGTGTGCTTGTGTGCGTGCGTGCGCATACGTGCGTGAGTATGCCGGACATTTTTTCGTTTATTATATTGTTCATTGTTCTAGGTTGTGCTGCTGTTGTGCTGCTGTTTATTGTTAAGTTTCGACATATGACCAGAAAACAGTCTTGCCATGACTTGCGAATTGTATTATACCTGTGTGCGTGTGTGCGTGTGTGCGTGTGTGCGTGTGTGTGTGTGTGTATATATATTAACAAATAAAAGTTTTTACTACAAATAAACAAAGACTAATCGTACAAAGACAAAAAAAAGCTTCTAAGAGTATATCGTTCTGAGTTTATTTGAAGGTTTTAGTATTTAATAGTCTGATGGGTTTTGGAAGAAGCTGTTCACGAAATTACACGTTTCAGTTTGCAGGCTTGGCCAGGGCTCTGTGGGCCTTTGATAATGCGAGCTAACGTTTTGAAGCAGCGATACTTGTACACCCTTTCGATGGGTTGGAGGTACTTGTAATGGACTTGATAAAGCTCACTACGTTTTGCAATCTTCATCCCTGAGCGTTCAAGTTGCCGAATCAGGCCATGATACGCCCAGTCAATATGCGCTCTACTGCACACCTGTATAAGTTAATGAGCACATTCGTTATCACACCGAATCTTTTCAATCTTCTGAGGAAATAAAGGTGTTGATGGGCTTTATTTATGATTGGATCCATGTTATGTTCAGGTCAGATGTTCAGAGACATGCACTCATATGTATTTGAAGCTTTTGACACTCCCCTCCATTCTCCCTTCCAGGAAGACAGGTGTTTTGATCCTCGTTCAACCTCTTCCAAAGTCAACAATCGGTTCCTTCGCCCCACTAACGTTCAGAGCAAGGTTAATATTCTGGAAGCTTCTGGTCAATCGAACGATTCCTCTCTTATAGTCTGAATCTTAGTCATCTGTAATTCATCGGGCAACGGTGGTGTCGTCGGCGATCTGGAAAATGGAGATCGAATTGTGTCCGAGTACACAGTCGGGAGTTTAGTGTGTGGGGGGGGGGGGGGAGGGGGGTGATCACGCTAACCTGAGGTGCTACCGTGATGATGGTGATCAAGATGGAAGTGTTGTTGTCAATGCGTAGAGATTGTGATTTGTTGAAGAAGAAGTCGAAGACTCTTTCATATAAACATAGAAACATAGAAAATAGGTGCAGGAGTAGGCCATTCGGCCCTTCGAGCCTGCACCGCCATTCAATATGATCATGGCTGATCATCCAGCTCAGTAACCTGTACCTGCCTTCTCTCCATACCCCCTGATCCCTTTAGCCACAAGGTCCACATCTAACTCCCTCTTAAATATAGCCAATGAACTGGCCTCAACTACCTTCTGTGGCAGAAAATTCCACAGACTCACCACTCTCTGTGTGAAGAAATGTTTTCTCATCTCGGTCCTAAAAGACTTCCCCTTATCCTTAAGCTGTGACCCCTGGTTCTGGACTCCTCCAACATCGGGAACAATCTTCCCGCATCTAGCCTCTCCAACCCCTTAAGAATTTTATATGCTTCTATAAGATCCCCCCTCAGTCTTCTAAATTCTAGCGAGTACAAGCCTAGTCTATCCAGTCTTTCTTGATATGAAAGTCCCGCCATCCCAGGGATCAATCTGGTGAACCTTCTCTGTACTCCCTCTAAGGCAAGAACGTCTTTCCTCAGATTAAGAGACCAAAACTGCACACAGTACTCCAGGTGGGGTCTCACCAATGCCCTGTACAACTGCTTGAGGCATTCTTATATAGCTTTACAATTTTAGCTATCCTCCTGTCTTCGGGCACGTCACAAGTGTCTACATATTCAGATAGATCAACCAGGGCATCGCTAATTTCGTCACTGTCTTCTCATAGATACATCTCTGATACGTCTGATCAGGCACGGGATGTTTCAATTCTGAACAAGGATCTCGACCCGAAAATTCACTTATTCCATTTATTTGGAAATGCGGCATCGCCCGCTCGGTTACTCCAGCAGTTTGTGTCCATCTTCAATCTAAACCAGCATCTGCAGTTCCTTCCTGCACATGCGAAGCGTTCACTGTACATTGGTGCACGTGACAATGAACTAAACAAAAACTAAAATATACTACTTTCATACACATGAGGATGTCCAGCGAATGTAATCCGAACTGTTCCTAACACATTTCCATTAATTGCCTCCAAATTCTCCAGTATACGTTTCATTTCTACCGGAAAAAAAGGAGAGGAAAAATACTCATTTCGGACCGTGTCCAATCCCTGCTGTGCCACCGTGAAGAACGCCTTGTTTTCTTGGGGGCGTGATTGTCTTTCTAGTTATCCTCTTTCTCTTAATGTTCCAATATCATCTCAATGGAAGTTTTATGTTATCATCCAGCGGTATATCCTGCACTCTTTTCGTCCTAATTTCCTTCTTACGTATGCTCCTCAGTTCCCGAAGCTCCACCAGGGATATACTTGATCCTACAATCAAGAGTCAAAACTGATATTGTCCTGAAACGGAACAATTAAATTCTTACTTGCAGCAACACAATAGGTTTGTAAACAGAGCACCAATTAAATTCCATAATAGACAATAAAGTGTTCAGTGGATAAAAACTACATGTAAATTGTTGGTCAAAAACAATAACTGCTTGGATTGTATGCACTGGAATTTAGAAGGATGAGAGGGGATCTTATCGAAACGTATAAGATTATTAAGGGGTTGGACACGTTAGAGGCAGGAAAAATGTTCCCAATGTTGGGGGAGTCCAGAACCAGGGGCCACAGTTTAAGAATAAGGAGTAGGCCATTTAGAACGGAGATGAGGAAAAAGTTTTTCAGTCAGAGTTGTGAATCTTTGGAATTCTCTGCCTCAGAGGGCAGTGGAGGCCAATTCTCTGAATACATTCAAGAGAAAGCTAGATAGGGCTCTTAAGGATAGCGGTGTCAGGGGGTATGGGAAAAAGCAGGAACGGGGTACTGATTGAGAATGATCAGCCATGATCACATTGAATGGCGCTGCTGGCTCGAAGGGCCGAATGGCCTCCTCCTGCACCTATTGTCTATTGTCTTTTGTTTCATTTTCGTTTCTATCTGGATTTGCCTTGTCCTCATCATTTCGCCATATTCTTTCCCTCTACACGCCGTCTCCTCTTTACCGCTCTTTCAATCCAATCATCTTTCCTGCCCCGGACCCAACGTCTGCACATCTGCATCCGCCCTCAACATCACCTTTACCACCACTGTCTCTCAATATTACACTCTCTTTTCTTTCTTTCTTGCCCCATCTCGCGATCTGACTGCCCCTCCATCCTCCATGTCTTTCCCCCACATCTGTCTTCTCCCTTCACTTTGCACTTTTCCCTCTTCCGCTGCCCCACCTAATGCTGCTTTAAACGGCAGATAGACACAAAAAACTGGGGTAACTCAGCGGAACAGGCAGCATCTTTGGAGAAAAGGAATTGGTGACATTTCGGGTCGAGACCCTTCTCCAGACCGAAGGAGGGTCTCGACCCGAAACGTCACCCATCCCTTCTCTCCAGAGATGTTGCCTGTCTCGCTTAGTTACTCCAGGTTTTTGTGTCTATCTTCTGGAGTTTATAGTATTGCTGGAAAGAAAGGACCTGGTGCTTCCTGAAAAGATGCTACTACTGAACCTGGACGTTCCAGTTTTTAGGCTCATATGCCAAGTTCCCGATGACAGGAGTGAAATGAGAACGTAGCTTCCAGATGATTCTGAATACCTTTTGGAGGCTGCGTCTCCATAGATCAGTTCGATGGTTGGCGGTCCATACAGGTGATGGACTGGTCGGTGTCCACCGATTTTTTGTAATGTCCTTCTTCCCCCGGCTTAGATTTGCCTAACCAGGCCATGATGCAACTGGTGAATATACTCTACCGTATATCTTCTGAAGTTCAAGAGAATATTCGATGACATGGCGAAACGTCCCCATCTTGGAAAGTGCAAGTATTCATCCCAGGGATGATTGGGTTAACATATAATGAGCGTTTGACGGCAATGAGACGAAACTCACTAGAGTTTCGAAGGATGGGCGGGGGGGGGGGGGGGGGGGGAATCCTCATTGCAAGTCACCGAATAGTGAAAGCCCTGGATCGAGTCGATGTGAAGAGGATGTTTCTCCTAGTGGCGGAGTCTCGGGACCGAGACTATATCCTTTGAATATAAGGACGTACCTTTACAAAGGAGACGAGGAGGAATTTATTTCGTCAGCGGATGGGGGATCTTTGGCATTCATTACCACAGAGGTTGTGGCGGCCAAGACAATTGATATTTTTATGGCGGAGATTAATAGGTTCTTCGTTGGTTCGGGTGTCATGGGATATGGGGACAGGGCAGGTAAATGGGGTTGAGTAGGAAATATAGATCCTGAATATACTTGATGTGCCGAGTGGCCCAATTATGCTCCTACAACATGAATTTATGAACATTAACCTGCATGAACCTGCATTTCAGGGAAAGGAGCTGCAACTGTTTCCTTGCAGTGTGCGATTGTAATCTCCGACGCTCCTGGGGGTTCGAGTTGCCGAACCAGGCTGTAATGCGACCAGTTAATATGGCCCTTTGCAGAGCTCCAGGAGAGAATTCGTCGACATACCTAATCTCATCCCTCTTCGTAGTAATTACAGGGGTTGATGGGCTTTCTGTATGATCAGAGAGCCCCGTTAGATATGCACGCCCAGGAAGATGTAATTGTTGTCTCTCTCCTTCTCATCGAAGATAGGGTTATTAATAATAGAAAGGTAGAAACGTAGAAAAATAGAAACTATATGTAGGAATAGGCCTTTCGGCCCTTCGAGCCAGCACCGCATTTCAAAATCAGTACCCCGTACCTGCTTTCTCCCCATATCCCTTGATTCAGTTAGCCCGAAGAGCCATATGTATCTCTCTCTTCAATACAACCAGTGAATTGGCCTCCAGTACCTTCTGAGGCAGAAAATTCCACAGATTCACAACTCCGTGGGTGAAAAATTGCATCCCCCGTTATGTACTGTGGCGGCAGGCAAATTGTTGTGGGTCTAGGTTCATCATGAAGGAATGTTTGAGATGCGCCCTAACCAACCTCTGAAAGCATTTTCCCATCACGGACATTCGCTCCACCATCGTCGGTCATTGAGACATACTGTACATTGCAGACAGATGCTCTCAGCAGTTATAGAGAGCGCCACCAGGTAAACTATCAGGTCTAGACCTCGGATATCATCAGGTCCAGCTTTAATGAACTATATTTTGACGTCGGCCTCGATGGCTGAGTTTGCGTTGCCGTTGTGCACTACGGAAGCCCGAGATGGCATAATAGTGTGCTCTCTCTCTCGAAGCGTGCGGAGTTGGTGTCGAACTGGTTAGAGAGTGATGCCTCTCTGTTACTAGAGATGCCCGCAGCTTCGCCTTGCATGAAGTGATGGTAGCGCAAGCCCTGTCACAGCTGCCGAACGTAGGTCTCTTCCTTCGGTTTGGAGCGAAAATCCCGAGTCGTCTTTTTGATGGCCTTTGACGGTTCTATCTGCACCGTACACGAAACTATGTCAATAGACTGGAATACCCGACATCTGGTCGGCAGGAGTTCATGGGAGGATGTCTATACCTTTCCATGCTTATTTTTGCCTGACCTAGTGGTCAATGTCTCTCATAATCCAAACGTTCTTACTCCCACCTTCGTGCCACGTCCTCTTCTTGCGTTTGAGGCAGCAGAAATTATATAACGCCCTCCAGGCGCTGTAGCCAGTGCAATGTGCTGTTGTCGAGGGCCGTGAGGTCTACCAGGGGGACGGAGGATAGTGCAGTCGAAAAAGACGTGCTGCACGGTTTGCTGGTCTGCTCCAAACATGCGGGCTGCTGATGGGCGCAATCCCCAACGATGCTTGTTGGTGGTCCATCACTAACATAGAAACATAGAAAATAGGTGCAGGAGTAGGCTATTCGGCCCTTCGAGCCTGCACCGCCATTCAATATGATCATGGCTGATCATCCAGCTCAGTAACCTGTACCTGCCTTCTCTCTGTGAGTCTGTGGCAGAGAATTCCACAGACTCACCACTCTCTGTGTGAAGAAATGTTTTCTCATCTCGGTCCTAAAAGATTTCCCCCTTATCCTTAAGCTGTGACCCCTGGTTCTGGACTTCCCCATCATCGGGAACAATCTTCCCGCATCTAGCCTCTCCAACCCCTTAAGAATTTTATATGTTTCAATAAGATCCCCCCTCAGTCTTCTAAATTCCTGCGAATATAAGCCTAGTCTATCCAGTCTTTCTTCATATGAAACTCCTGCCATCCCAGGGATCAACCTGGTGAACCTTCTCTGTACTCCCTCTAAGGCTAGAATGTCTTTCCTCAGATTAGGAGACCAAAACTGTACACAACTGCATAGCAAGAGAGGTTAAATAAATGGGGCCATGTGACGGAGAAGTGGGGGAAGTGGGAGGAGGCAGACAGGAAATATTATCGAAAGAGAGGGGAGCGGGGAAGAGTGTGAGCGCCGGGTAGGGGAGAGTTAAAGGGAACGTGCGACAGAGAGGAGAGAGAGTGGAGCGAGGTAAATGTGGAAGCAAGGGGAAGCATCAAAATAGGAAGTGACGGAGGAGGAGAGAAAAAGAGAAGGTAGTGGCAGGCAGATGGGAGGGATTTGTGCGGCGGAATCTGAGCCAGAGAATGATGTAAACATAGAACCATAGAACACAGGTGCCGGAGAAGGTCATTCGGCCCTTCGAGCCTGTACGCACCGCCATTCATTGAGATAGACAATAGACAATAGACAATAGGTGCAGGAGGAGGCCATTCGGCCCTTCGAGCCAGCACCGCCATTCAATGTGATCATGGCCGATCATCCACAATCAGTAGCCCGTGCCTGCCTTCTCCCCATATCCCTTGTGGGGGAGCGGCAAGGGTGGTAAGAGAGAGAGAGAGGGAGAGAGAGACCAGCGGATAGAGAAGGCGTTTTGTGTGCAGGGCATGGGAGAATAAGTGTGAGTAAACGATGGGGGAGGGGGGGGGGGTTGTAGGGGCTGAGAGTGAGGCAGAGACGGCGGATGCGGGATAGAAAAGGGAAAGCTAGAGAAAAGGTTGGGGCGGCGGAGGGCAGGGTAATAGAGATGAGAGCGGGCAAGGAACGGGGAATGTGGTGAGTGGAAGTCGTGCAGTGAGCTGGAACGATATAGACGGAGAGATGATTGATTAGTAGGACTAGATGTTACAATCCCGAGGGTTTGCACTACAATTGACTGGTGTTGTTCCTGGGGGTGACCACTAGGTAATGTTGCTTCCATTCAGACACGTCTTCAGTTGGGTACCTCAACGTCACTGGGTGTTTCGGCCTTTATCACAAGACACCCTCAGTCGAGGCAGGCCCACCGCAGGGTGATCAGACCTGGGTGTGTGTCTTATGGTTAGCCTCTAGATGGCCAAGTGGCAGCCCAGACAGCATATTTTCTTTTCAGCCACAGACAGTGACTGCACCGTTCGGCGGCATTTGCAAGTTCTTTGATTGCCCTCCTTTGGGCCTGCCCTCTGACTCCAAATTCCCTCAGGAGCCTTGCAGTGGAACCGGCTACAAAGCCCCTGCACCCCACCTCCACTGGACGCACTCTTACACTCCAACCTCGCTCCTCTGCCTCTACTGCAAGGTTGGAATATCTCAGCCTTTTCCTTTCAAATGCCTCGTCCACAGCCTCCTCCCAGGGCACCGTCAGCTCAATGATGTAAACACGCCGACAGGAGTTGGATCAGAGGACGAGGTCTCGTCGCAGGTTGGTAGCTGCGATTTCAACTAGGAAGGAAAGCCTCTGGCCTAGGTCAACCCGCATTTCCCAGTCTCTGGCTGCGCTCAGTGGGCATGAGTTGAGAGGCGAGGTGGTAGTCTTCCGTTTCTCTCCTTCCCGGATGAACGATTGGATTTGCGGAAATGTTAGCTGGGCATTGATAGGCATGGCGTTGGTGGTAACTCTCTTGCACTCGAGTGCAGCTGCCAAGCACCTCAGCACCTGGTTGCGAACGAGGTTCGGAATAAAAGTTAAATTAAGGTGAGAATGGGTTCGTTGAGCGAGGGATGTGGGGAGAAAGAGGTGGTGCGCGAGGGAATATCGTGAGGGAGGATTGGGGCGGGAGAGAGTTGCGAGTGACATAGAGATGTTATAGGATTGGTATGGAACGGGAGAGATAAGGAGGCGAGAGACGGGTGGAAGCAAGATTGAGTTGGAGTGTGAGAGGGAGTGGAAAGTATACTAGGTGGGGCAGCGGAAGCGGGAAAAGTGCAAAGTGAAGGGAGAAGACAGATGTGGGGGAAAGACATGGAGGATGGAGGGGCAGTCAGATCGCGAGATGGGGCAAGAAAGAAAGAAAAGAGATTGTAATATTGAGAGACAGTGGTGGTAAAGGTGATGTTGAGGGCGGATGCAGATGTGCAGACGTTGGGTCCGGGGCAGGAAAGATGATTGGAGTGAAAGAGCGGTAAAGAGGAGACGGCGTGTAGAGGGGAAGAATATGGCGAAATGATGAGGACAAGGCAAATCCAGATAGAAACCGAAATGAAACAAAAGACAATAGACAATAGGTGCAGGAGGAGGCCATTCGGCCCTTCGAGCCAACAGCGCCATTCAATGTGATCATGGCTGATCATTCTCAATCAGTACCCCGTTCCTGCTTTTTCCCCATACCCCCTGACTCCGCTATCCTTAAGAGCTCTATCTAGCTCTCTCTTGAATGCATTCAGAGAATTGGCCTCCACTGCCCTCTGAGGCAGAGAATTCCACAGATTCACAACTCTCTGATTGAAAATGTTTTTCCTCATCCCTGTTCTAAATGGCCTACCCCTTATTCTTAAACTGTGGCCCCTGGTTCTGGACTCCCCCAACATTGGGAACATGTTTCCTGCCTCTAATGTGTCCAACCCCTTAATAATCTTATACGTTTCGATAAGATCCCTCTCATCCACGAGAAGGATGAGAGGAGATCTTGTAGAGACATATAGAATTTTAAAAGGACTGGACAAGCGAGATGCAAGATAAATGTTCCCAATGTTGGGGGAGTCCAGAACCAGCTGCCACAGTCTTAGAATAAAGGGGAGACCATTTAACACTGAGGCGAGAAGGAACTTTTTCACTCAGAGTGTTGTGGAATTGTGAAATCCTCTGCCACATCGGGCAGTGGAGGCCAAATCACTGGATGAATTTAAGAGAGAGTTAGACAGAGCTCTATGGGCTAGTGGAACCAAGAGATATGGGAGAGGTTGGGCACAGGTTACTGATTGTGGATGGTCAGCCATGATCACAATGAATGGCGGTGCTGGCTCAAAGGGCCGAATGGTCTCCACCTGCACCTATTTTCTATGTTTCTATGAATTGGTACAGCAAGAGTGGAGATTTTGGGAGTGGGGGATTGGGAGAAAGAGATGGAGGGAAGGCAGAAAGTGTGAGTGGGAGGGTTGGGAATTGAGGAAGGAGAAAGCGTTGGAGTGGAGAGGAAGAAATAAGGGTTGCGAGAGTGGAACCGAGAGAGGAATAGTTTAGTTTCAGTATGGGCTGCGAGAGAGGAATAGTTTTAGAAAAGACATGGACGGAGACGAGCCATGAAGTGATCTGGATAAGGGAGTATATGAGATCTGCGAGAAAAAGGCAAGGTTAGAGAGAGAAGAAGGGAGAGTGTTAAGGGGTGGCGATACAGAGAGTTTCGTTTACTTAATTTCTTGTTGTCGGATGTGTGAGATAAAGTGGAAAGTTTATTTTCCATGCTACGCAGCGAACGAGAGAGCTGGAGTGGTGAAGGTTATCGGGGTGTGAAAACCCCCCAAAATTCCGTGGAGAATGAGGGGCGAGAGAGTGAGGGAGGGACATGGATGGATTTGAACCAAGCACGCCGAGTGAAAAGGAAGAGAATGATATGAATGAGAGTCAGTGAATGGAAACAGGTGGGGCAGAGATGAGCGGCGAGCGAAACAAACTTACACTTAGAAAGTTGATTGGAGTAGTTTGTTTGTTTGTGGGCAAACGATGTTTTGAAAAGTGTGATGTAATGAGTTCAGGACGTGAATGTTCTTGTTAGGGCATTGGTGAGACCGCACCTGGAGTATTGTGTGCAGTTTTGGTCTCCTAATCTGAGGAAATACGTTCTTGCCTTAGAGGGAGTACAGAGAAAGTTCACCAGATTGATCCCTGGGATGGCGGGACTTTCATATGAAGAAAGACTGGATAGACTAGGCTTGTACTCGCTGGAATTTAGAAGAATGAGGGGGGATCTTATAGAAACATATAAAATTCTTAAGGGGTTGGAGAGGCTAGATGCGGGAAGATTGTTCCCGATGTTGGGGAAGTCCAGAACCAGGGGTCACAGCTTAAGGATAAGGGGGAAGTCTTTTAGGACCGAGATGAGAAAACATTTCTTTACACGGAGAGTGGTGAGTCTGTGGAATTCTCTGCCACAGAAGGTAGTTGAGGCCAGTTCATTGGCTATATTTAAGAGGGAGTTAAATGTGGCCCTTGTGGCTAAAGGGATCAGGGGGTATGGAGAGAAGGTAGGTACAGGTTACTGAGCTGGATGATCAGCCATGATCATATTGAATGGCGATGCAGGCTCGAAGGGCCGAATGGCCTCCTCCTGTTTCTATGCTGTATGTATCTCCGATCTCTCTCCACTCTCTCCCCTTCCTCTGTAGCTTTCCTCCGCTCGCTCACTTCCTCATTCTCTATCCTGCCTCAATTAACGTGACCCCTCTCTGCTCTACCGCTCTCTCACTCTCTCTCTTTCTATCCGCTCACAAATCCTCTCTGTTTTCTTGGTTGTCTCACCCTCTCCAGTCCTCTCTCCCCTCCTGCCTCGCGCTCTCCCCTCCTGCCAGACTCCTAAATGTTTCCATACCTTCCATTCAAGCGCTCGGCACCTCCCTGCCACTCTCCTTCTCGAAACTCTCTCCCGTTCTTCCTGACACCCCATCTCTATGCTGCATGTGTCTCTACGCCATCTCTCTCTCTCTCATCCCATACCGTCCTTCAATTCGATCTCTCACTCTGTCATTCGCTTATGTTTTGCCCACTTCTCTCCAATACCTCCGCCTTTCTCGTGCTAGATTCCCCTCTCTCCCGTCTATCTCTCCCGTCTGTTTCCTCCCCTCCATCTCTCTGTTAACCTTTTGTCGACCACCTTTCTACATTCTTCATTCTCTCCCTCCATCGTTCTCTGACTCACCCTTACAGCTCAGCCACTCTAGACCCTCATTATTTTCCTTCAATTCGACTGCCCATTCCCGCTGCCTTCTCCCTCCATGCACATTCCCCGTTCTTTGTGCCGTTCTCCATCACCTTGATAATAATAATAATAATAATAATAATGCATTACATTTATATAGCGCTTTTCATATGCTCAAAGACGCTTTACAGGGATTTAGAGAACGTAGGGAAATGCATAAATAGATAAATAAGTAAATAAGTAAACGAACAGAGAAGGAGACAGAAGGTGAGGTGACCTTCAGTGGTTGAAGGCAGTACTGAACAGGTGAGACTTCAGTGATGTTTTGAATGTGGTGAGTGTGGAGGAGTCTCTAGCGGTTTGGGGTAGTGAGTTCCATAGGGTGGGAGCAGCGATGGAGAAAGCCCTGTCCCCCCAGGATCTGAGTTTGGTCCAGATGTGGGGGATAGGAGATTGGCAGCAGCAGAGCGGAGGGTGCAGGTGGGAGTGTGCCTGTGGAGGAGGTCGGTCAGGTAGGATGGGGCCAGGTTATGGAGGGCTTTGTAGGTTATGAGGAGGATTTTGTACTGGATTCTCTGGGGGATGGGGAGCCAGTGGAGTTTGTAAAGGATGGGGGTGATATGGTCACGGATCGGGGTGTGGGTGAGTAGACGGGCAGCGGAGTTTTGAATGTATTGAACTTTACTGATGATTTTTGAGGGTGCGCCATAGAGGAGGCTGTTGCAGTAGTCCAGACGGGAGGTGCTGAAGGCGTGGATGAGGGTTTCTGCAGCTGTGGAGCAGAGGGATGGACGGAGACGGGCAATGTTTTTGAGGTGGAAGAAGGCTGTCTTTGTGATGTGTTTGATGTGTTTGTCGAAGGAGAGGGTTTGATCAAAGATGATTCCAAGATTCCGGATGTGAGGGGAGGTGGATACTGGGAGACCATCAATATTGAGGATGAGGCTTTGGGTGGATTTGGTGAGCGTTTTTGGACCAATGATGATGATTTCAGATTTGTTGCAATTGAGTTTGAGGAAATTTGATTGAAGCCAAGATTTTATTTCAGTGATGCAGTTTGTCAGTGTAGAGTGTGTGGTGGGGGAAATTGACTTGGTGGAGATGAGGAGCTGGATATCATCGGCGAAGCAGTGGAAGTTGAGACCATGACGGCGGATTAATTGGCCAAGGGGGAACAGGTAGAGGATGAAGAGGAGGGGGCCAAAGACTGAGCCTTGGGGGACACCTTGGGGGAGGGGAGCGGTGGGGGATTTACAGTTGTTAATGGAGTTAATGGAGACTGGTGTCTGTCAGAGAGGTAAGATTTGAATCAGGATAGGGCTGTGCCGGTGATGTTAAAGGAGGTTTCAAGTCGGGTGAGGAGAATGGAGTGATTTATGGTGTCAAAGGCGGCGCTGAGGTCAAGTAGGATGAGGATGTTGAGGTTGCCAGCGTCGGAGGAGTGGAGAAGGTCGTTTGTGATTTTGAGGAGCGCAGTTTCAGTACAGTGGTTGGAGCGGAATCCGGATTGAAAAGTTTCATACAGGTTATTGGTAGAGAGGTGGTATTTGAGTTGGGAAGCTACAGCACGTTCCAAAACTTTGGACAGAAAGGGTAGGTTGGAGATTGGTCTGAAGTTGTTTGGGGTGTCAGGGTTGAGACCTGGTTTTTTCAAAATGGGGGTGACAGCAGCGATTTTGAGGGATGGCGGGACGATGCCAGTGGACAGGGAGGAGTTTATTGTTGCAGTGATAAGTGGAGAGAGAGCAGGAAGGCAGGCCTTGACAAAGCTGGAGGGGATGGGGTCCAGAGAGCAGGTGGCAGTTTTTATTCCTGTGAAGAGGTCAGAGAGGTCGGTGGTGGAGACTGGGGAGAACTGAGGCAGGGGTTGACAGGATAAGGGGGGGGCAGGTGGTTTGAGGGGGAGCAGGTGCATTGGTGGTTAAGGTGCTGTAGATGTTGTCT